>NC_056731.1:1054933570-1054973570 GCF_019279795.1 Protopterus annectens | reverse complement strand
TATCAGCATGCATGTCCAGAAATATACATATACCCAAGTGTAGACATATATATGCGCACATGTATACATCACATATATCTATTCATATATAGATATATACCTATATGCACATGTCTACATATATACAAACACACACACAAACATATATGTATGTAAAGACATGTCCCCTATATTACTACCACAGTGATCCATGCTATGTGCGAGGCACCAGCACACATAGCAATACACACAGATATCTACAGCTGGCAGTGTGTGCAACACGGACGGGTATGTCACATGTCAGTCCCTTGTTGGGACCACATTGCCCCCATCTGTGAAGTATGCAATGGGAATATGGGGAAGTATGGCAGGTACACATGTGGAGATGGTCAGGATTGGTAGATATAGAGGACAGTCTACTGGGGTGGAATGTGACACATGTGATGGGTAAACACCGTGGATGGTGTGTGTGGTCTGTGATGTGGATACCCCATATGCCCCAATATTGGCACAATGGGAACAAGCCTCCCACCCACTGCTACTCACAACAACAGTCCACATCCTGAAGGGGCCTGGTCTGGAGGCTGAGCAGGAGGAGCATGTTGGCCCTGTGAATGTGTACTGGGTGCCTCAGACTGATGTAGCACATCCCACATGTGTCTGTGGAGACCGGTATGGAACAGACCCTAGACCTGACCTCACGGGACAAGAACATGTCTGTGTGTGCCTCAAGGGGGGGCAACATCCCCTATGTGGTTCCACCTGGTGGTATTGATGGAACAGTACATGAGGAGACCCCAGGTTGGGACACACATGTGATGTGGCCAGGTATCATGGGCAGATTGGTTTGGAGAGATGGATCAGCTGGCCAATAGAACATATACATGTTACTGTGTCACTGTTATAGAACATATATTGGTAGTAATAGTCTACACAACCCTGGTACATGTCCAACAGCATGCATAGATAAACCAATAACACAAAATGTCAAATGTGCAGCAATCTCAGTGCAGCCATACCACTGGCATATATGGAACCATAGTGGCCCTGACAAAGGAATGCAGGTGAATAGTCTGTAACAGGCCAGCAATGATAGTGTACACACAGGGGACATGGCTACCATCACAAAGCAGAAAGTGTGGTACAATACAATATCTGTCCAACCGGTAAGTAAGATGTAGTCATACCTAATGAGTTGTGTGTACAGTTTGTTGAAGCAGGTATGGTGGGGGGTTGATAGAGATGTGTATTATGAACAGTGGTTACCATGCTGTATGAGTTGCTCAGACCTGTTTCCATTTTTATGCCTTTCAGCTAAGATGGCACATGCATGGTTGCCCACCTATTCCCATGTGAAAAATGAAATATTGATATCACACTTAATCCAGCACTATCCACTGCTGTTTGGCAGGGCCACACATGAGCAGCAGGAGTGAACCGCCCTGTGGAACAACCTAGTTGTTCACAGGGTCAGTGATGTCAGACTGCGCAACTGCAGTTATGAGCAGGTATGGCATCATTGTACTGACCTGCTTCACCATGGCCGTTGGCATGCTGCTGCAGTCCAGTGGGATCACCTTACCACAGTGGGGGGGTTACAATACATCCATCCCTGATACGTGTGGAGGAGCTACTGGCCAGCCTCATGGCACCTGCCTGTCCGGACATCCATCAACCACTTGTCTCCTTTGTGGAAGTGAGTGTCACCCAGACACTGGCTGAGGAGCATGCAGGTAAGGACACAGGGCACATCAGTAGACCACTGTTGTGTATACATCCGCATTGGTACAGGTAGATCATGCATATCTGACAAGTCAGAGATATATTGTGTTGCTGCACTGTAGTTATAAACAGATGTCCAGATGTGGTAGTATCGTGGGAATATACCATTGATGTAATACTGCACCCACCCTTTAGCACTGCCACAGGTGTGGCCACTGACATTGCATCTCTCACCCTCTTATGTAGGTCCCTCTGGGATACCACCAAGGCAGCAGCCTGTAGCTGGTGAGTATGTTTTATGTAGATGCTTGCTAACACACCGGGCATGTAATGGTGATGATATATTCCATGCACACATCTAACATCCCTACCCTGAATGCATGCTGTACATGTGCATGTATTGTTGCTGTAAAATGCATGGTCTCACAGGGGTGACCATGATGGGGTAGTGGAAAGGTATGTCAGACATCTGCATGATAACTAACATCCTGTCATTGTGGAATGTGTCCACAGGGAGTAACATACTGGTGGTAGACATGGCATACAGTAGGAATATGTTCAGAACAACACCCATATACAGTGCAACACCAGTGTATATACTGTAGGACAATGGCAACTGCTGCAGAGATACACTATGGCATAAGGCATTACAGTAGTCCACATTATCAGCTGGGTCTAGGCTGCAACATGTGGTGTTCAGTATATGGGACACTGCAAAGTGACACACATGTGTAGGGCATACTTTTCATGCATCTGCATAAAGGCTGAAGGAGGTGGGGGTTTCAGCATGACACACCAGTGCACTGCAGCAGGGATCCTAAGGATGGTAAGGATGGGCCTATCTGCACATAGTCAGGTTCAGGACCTGCGGCAGCCATAACCCTACCCACACAGCAATAGTGACTGCAGTGTGTGGACACCATGGGATGTGCACATGAGTAGACATTGTAATCATGCAGAATAGGGGGACATGTGCAGGCATACTGAACATACACTGGCAAATGCAGATGGCCCATGCTGGTATACCACTGCCAGGAGCAATGACTACTGTAGTACACATAACAAGAAGTGCGATAAACCATCATGATAAGGGTGTGCACACATATGCCCACACAGTGAGTATGCATTGCGGTCAGCAGCTGCACACCTGACACAACCTGTAGATACTGCATGTAAAAGTACACAACATATGTCACATATCGGGCTCATGTACTGCTAAGATATGCGGTGATGCGGTCCCATGGCAGATCAAGGATGTGTGTGTGTCTAATCAATAAAGGTGTGTACACCCCCCTGTAGCCATGGTATGCTCTGATGGTTGTCAGTATAAGAGTATTGTAGTGGTCACACATGGTCTGTTGATATTGACAGCTATAAATCAGGCATTCACCAATGACAGATGTCCACATATGATACCAGGTATGTGTTGCTGAAAAACATAGGGGCTGTGAGAAGTAAAGCTGACATAACTGACCCAGTACTACACATTCCGCAATGGGTTGTTCACCTGTGAGTTGTGGGGCACAGTACATGGCAGGGTGCAGAGCAGATGCAAAGCAATACTATGTACATGGGTGCAGTGGTATCCAGGGGAAGGGGCATCACCTAGTGACACAGGACATGCATCACACACATGTATACTGTTGCTAGCATGGATTGACTATAGATGAACTGCATGCTGTTCTGTACCATATGTTCTGCATTTTGGCAGATGGATAATAGGAGGACTGTGTGTACTACCAATGTGCAACCTCACCTGTATGTGTGTGTGTGTGTGTGTGTGTGTGTGTGTGTGTGTGTGTGTGTGTGTGTGTGTGTGTGTGTGTGTGTTTGTGTGTGTGTGCATCCTGGTGGTTAGTTAGTTCACATGCAGGGTCACTCCGTTGAAGTGGAGGGAGGTAGATGCATGTAGGCTACGTGTGTGCATGTGTGTTTTTCTGTGGGTGGCCATGTGTGCACGTGTGATTGTGGGGTGTTCATATGACTGTACCTCCCTTTGGGACAGTGCAGTACATGGACATGGACTGCCACATTACACAACAGGAATACCTGTCATGTGTGTAATCACAGGACAGCAAATAGTATAATATGGTCTGTAGCATGGAACAGGCATCCAGAGGGAAGGTAGACACCAGGTACCCCCTTAATATCACAGTCAGCAGAGAGGTCACCTACAACTAACATATGCAACTCCACAGATGCATTGGGGAAGTACTAGTCAACACCAGGGAATGCATCCATATATAACAGTTTTCACATGATAGGCTGAAGGAGCAGCATATTTGGCATGTACTGAGCATTACATACACATGACACACCAGTGCGAGAGATTATGGATACAACATACTAGCCCACACATATAGGGGCCATGCATATCATGTCTGGACATACAGAGGGTGCATACCAAATGACAGCAATGAGGCCAGGTAAAACCACTACACACAGGTCAGGCAGGTAAAGTAGTAACAGGCCTTGTGTTGTGGCCACTTGTGGGGGCATTTAGAGGACTGAGATGTTAATGAGTGGTATCAACGTGTTTATGTTAACAAGTGTGATAAAGGATGGGGTAACACATGGACATATATGTGGGACTGTCTGTAAAGCCATGGACAGTTAGGCATTATGGAGATGTGTGTGGTGTGTGTGTGTGTGTGTGTGTGTGTGTGTGTGTGTGTGTGTGTGTGTGTGTGTGTGTGTGTGTGTGTGTGTGTGTACTGTTAATCAATGCTGTACAGGTTTTAAAGTGCATTTATTGTTTTCCCCCACAGGTGGCAAGGTGAGTCAGAGTCCCTCCTGTATGCAATCTGATGTTGGTGTCCATACAGACATCGAAGATGATGATATTAATGTTGAGGCACAGGTGTGGTTGTCAGGGGCTGACACTGCACCAACATTTGACATCCCCCTTTTAGCCAACCCACCCCGCACACAGTTTTAGTGCCTATACACACCCCATTGCCACTGGCCATAGCAGAGGGAAAGCTGACGTTCGGTGGCAGTGCACAGGAAAGTGTGTTAACCATGCCTACTGTGTCCAGTTGCAGCAAGCCTAGCTGGATGTCTGGCAGGCCTCCACACAGGCAGATGTCCCAGGGTACTCTTGGTAGGGCTGCTGGACATCATGCCCCTGGCAGAGGCGACATAGTTGGTACCAACAGAAGCATGTTTCAGACTGTCATGATGGTGCAGGCACATATAGAACATCACCACAGACAAGGGCTGAGGCTGCAGAGGGCTGCTCTCACATCTTCAAATGACAATGCTCGTGGACTGGCTGGTGCCATCCATGGATTAACTTAGTGCATGGATCGATGGTCTAGTGAGATGATGGCCCTCGTGATCATGGCCTGTCCATGTTTGAACGTGTGGTGGGAGTGCAGCGACGGACGTATGGACGTAGGACAGCAATGCCAACAGCTGGTAGTCAATGTGGATGTGCCAGGTCACCAAGGGGCTCCCATTGTGGCAGTAGCAGCCCTGGCAGTGCAGGGGGTGTGCTGACTACACCACACCACAGCAGGCCACGCGCACATGGTCCTGGCTAGTCCAAGGAGGGACCTGCTACCAGCGGACAAATATCAGCAGGTGAGAGTAGCACATCAAGGCCTTTACCAGGACATGCCCATGAAACCCCTGGCAGGCACAGTCCATGTGTCCCTGACCAGAGGCAGTGAACTGCACAACCTGCCAGGTATGGTCTGCAGCTGTCCATAAACACCTGTGTAGGGCAGCCACATGGCAGAACTTTGTGCATGCACACCCACACACTATGCAATCACATCTAGGGCAACCCTATACCTGCACACAACACATCACCTTGCCCAGCTCCCAACAGTACACCCCTCAACCACACACATGGTGTCAAATGTATGGCCCAGCCTTGACCTCTGGCAAACCAACATCACACCCTGTGCATATGATGATACATGTGCCATATCCCTGTCATTCATACCATCAATGCAGGGACAAGCTGATATGGTTCTGATGCACACGGTGACTTTACAACAGTGTATCATAGTACTGCAGTGTAACATGTTGTAGGGAGTAGACTGCAAGGCACATTTGGCAGGTATCCATCCAGCAATGATACCTTATAGCTGTTAGCAACACTGGTTGGTTGTGGTCTCTATAATGTTATCCATTTGTGTTGTACGTGTACATGTGTCAGCACTAGGATGCCCTGTGCATATGATGATACTTGTGCTACATCCCAGTCATCCGTACCATCAATGCAGGGACAGGCTGATATGCTTCTGATGCACAAGATGACAGTACCACTCTGTACCACATTACTGCAGTGTACCATGTTGTAGGGAGTAGACTTTAAGGCATATTTGGCGATAGTGTAGCCATTCAGCAAGGATGCATTATAGCTATTAGTAACGCTGGTTGATTGCAGTCCCTATAATGTTATCCATTTGTGTTGTAGGTGTACGTGTCAGCACGAGGATGGTCTGCAGTCATATTCCATGACAGGGTATGTCACTGTGGTGACACCATGGCTGTGTCCTATCTGGGGTGGTACAGTCCAACAAATTTCACAGGTTACTAAACTGGTTATTGCCTGTGCCACATGGACAGGTGGCACGCTGAGGCATGTATAACTTGCAACCTGATGTAGACCCATCCACATACATGCACACTGTTACTTGGCAAAACTGGGACTAGACCCCTACCTAGGCTTGAAATTATACTGACGTGTGTGGCTTACATTGCACACACCACACAGCATTTAGGGTGAGGTGTGTTCCAGGTTACATGGTACATGCAGTACATCCCCTGACATGTAAGGGTGAGGTGTGTTTCAGGTTACATGGTACATGCAGTACATTCCATGACATGTACAGTATGCTAATTGTTGATGTAATGGGTGTATCTGGACAATACATAATGTGACATACCATCTTATACACATTTACAGTCACATAACAGCCAGACGCACATCTGAGATATGAAGGCCTATCAGTGCTAACTTGACCATATCTTCAATGTGTTACAGGTAGGCTGCACACATCACATGCATAACTGGCTTGGATTATGGTAACAGTTACCTGTGTGACTGATGGTGGCAGTGGTAACCATAATGTGGTACATGGGACATATTTCGGGTGTACGTTGGTGTAATTACAGTGTCCACAACACCCACATCCCCATTGGATATTGTACTCCCTGAAACCCATGATGACAATCTTCCATACCCACCATCACACATTGGCCACGACTGTGATACAACCCATAGTATAACCCAACATTGGTACTACAGGGATATGCATCTCATGCACATGCCACACATTTAGTAGGGTGTTGCATTGTCATGCCACACCTATGGGCAGTAACAACACTATCTGTACTACTGTGTGGCAATGGGTATTGTAATAGGCGTATGTGACCTTGGAATGCTTTACCCTACAGATATACGAACATGGACAACTGCACACATATGTCAGAACACAATGGGTATCCCATGCCTATCACCCCATTTGTAAACCACTGTTTTGCTGGTATTGCAAGGCTCATGTAGCCGGTATGGGGGTGATCTTAACAGGGTACATGTAATGTCCCATACAGCAGCAGCCACAACTGACTATGGCAATGGGTGTTGCATTGGTTGTGAAGGTCCTCATTGAATTCCCATGTACAGGTGTGCTATCACACAGACACTGCTATAGTCAGTCATGCACATGTACACTTGTGTCAGTACAGTGGTGCATCCCTGCAGGTAGTCGTACCAAGGGGAAATGGGTTGTGTATGGGTTGTGTGTACAGTGTTATCCTGCCACCTGCCAGGTGGCAGCAGGCAATCAAACGGCAGGCACTACTCAGGGTGAGAATGACATGCATCAGCCAATCCTTCAGGTGCCTCCTGCACATGGCCACTGAGGTGGTCAAGGTGACATGTATGCAACATGCATTACAACACATGGTTAGTTTCTGTGATGGAGACCTGTGCCCAAGCATATTCTGTTGACTGTGTTAGTGTAGTGGAGATACCTGTGGCATGTGGTGCATACAGGGTGACATCTTCTATATGTGCCACTTCTTACACAGCTAGGCAAACATGTCAGTGTCAATCAAGCTGAGGTTGCTTGTACATACCCCAGCTGGATACCTGACACCTGCACATCTGTACAGCGACTGACAGTCATCAGCTTGGCAAATAGCTATGCAGTAGCATGAGTGCATTGACAGACATCTGACAACAGTCTGTAGGCCAAAACTAAATGACAGATGCCCTCACTAACATGTGCTGTACAGATGGTGGCCTACAGTTACATTCCTCATGATGGATATTACCCAGTAAGGGGTATAAACTGTGACACAGCTCACACACCAGGGATACAACAGGGAGGCCTCGGTGCCCAGCCATGCTTCAGGTGTGCCTGTTGTCAGTACTACATTAAGCACTATGCTCCTGCCTGGTTAGAACCGTCAACAGTAGTACTGCCATGATACACTACATGCCAGTGTGACAGCACATACCCTGGACTACTACACCTTTATGTAACACATTCACATGGATAACAGTGCTGTACAGGCCTAATATATGTCTGTGTCCCACACATGACACTCACTCCCCTTGCTACTGTAATGACAGCACATAGGTGCATGTATTGTACATGGCATTACATACACTTATTACAGGTTATCAGACTGGGTTGTGTGTCCTGGTTACCAGGGCTAAGCTATGCTTAGCAAGTATCAACATTGCTGCAATATTACAGCTAAGCTGATTTGTGCACTGGTAAGTGAAGCCTACATGGTGTAAGTGCCCGTACATTTACCCACATCTTAGCACTGTTTAGCTTCATGCAAACCCGCACAAACATACTTAAATATGCTCAAAACTGCCTTAACCACTCTGTATCCAACAGCCCTTGGTCTGCCTAGAAACAAAATGAACAGCCCTTGCAGATCTTAAACCCAATACCATTTACACTGAAGTCACAGCACTTAATCAGTACGCCATGACCACTGTGAAGACTATTGCTGTTTTACCAATAGAGCTGTCAATACACATATTGAGTAGTATTGAACAGTTGCCTGTAGTTACTAAATCGTGTAGTCCTTGTTATTAATATGACTGTTGCATCACATATGTTGTTTTATCATAATGTGCACATAGTAGATGCATATGGTGAGACACATGTGGGAGGGTGTACACAACCGTGACATTTACTCATGACAGGAATATGGTCATACACCTATAACAGGTCTATATATGTCTACATGTACATACATATATGTCTGAATATACATCTGTATAGTGCTACATATATATGGCCATGTGTACATATGTTCATATGTATATATATATATATATATATATATATATATATATATATATATATATATATACATATATGCATATATAGATATAGATATATGTATATAGATATATATATCTATATAGCTATATATGCATGCACATCCTATGTGTACAGATATGCCTAGTTATGTTGGTATATATGTAGATATCTATAACTATATTTGCGTACATATCTATTCTGATATACCTACTACTGTCAATATATATATATATATGTAGATATTCATATGTATATGTGCATATGTATCACTATCTGTATATGTGTAGAAATATATGGCTCTGTATATGTATATATCTGGGTGTGTATATGTATATCTATGTATATATACATACGCATCTATATATGTCAATATGTATATGTGTATATCTTTATATAGATATATGGATAATTATATATACAAATATTTTCACCATATGTCCTGAACATGGAGTGTAGTTGTACTTCAGCCCCTATAGTCCCATCTTTGTAGTGCAAAGGGATGTCAGGTATGTATAGCAGGTATAGTAGTAGACTACTGCTACTGTCATAGGGATTGTATTCACAGACATGGTGCGTGTGGGAGGTCACATCTGCTTTTCACTTGTGCGCCATTCACTATTGTCAGACATCCTAAGGACATCACAGTACAGTACCGCTGCTAGCACTTAATGCTCCTGTGGACTACAGCAGAGATATTTACCAATATATGTGGACATTCTAACCCACTCTGGACAGTCCAGAGGTATACACAGATCCAAAACATGTGGACCAAGCCTGACAATGTGGATGTTAACTGCCATGTAGATGGGGATAACACGTAGTGACTGGTATACATTTGCCCCCACAGGTTATGCATTCACACACCCATCTCTGTCCTGGCACATAATAACCAATGGTACAGAGGTGACATGGCCACATACTACCCACTAGATATTGACATACATCTGTACAGCATCCCACTGCTCTGTCTGACATACATGACTGTTAAGGGAGGCCCAGCAGCAGTACATCTGGCAAGTATCTGGTCATGACATCTCACTGGGTAAGTGCACTAAGCTGCTTGGTGTGTAAGAAAGCACTCTGCAGGCTACAGCAGACTGGCTCAACACTGTCCTACATTTCCTATGGGGAAATGCACATGTACCTGCATATATAGCAGGCAATACAGGCATGTCACAGCACAGGGAAAGATACACCTGTGTGAAAGTGCATAACCACAACCAATGTGAACACAGCCACAGCCACATATGGTAAGCTAGCATGATATTGCAGTATATAGACTATCTGTTCAACATCATCCTCATATGTGCCACTCACACACTAACCCTACATATAGTAGGCCACTACAAAGTGTGGTCCAATGCCTGTCTGTGGTATGGGACATGTGTGTGTATGGCCCTACAAACATGTAAGCTGATACGGTTACATACAATAGCGCAGCATGTAACATCAGATAGGATGGGACTGAGAACATTGATATCTTCCACAGTCTGTACACAGACCTCAGTACTGTACACACAACCACAGAATGTCTAGGTTATGTCATCAAATATAACCCCTACTGTACATAACATGTGTAGCAGTCTGATATCTCACTGGCCTATCAGATATGATGTCACTAATTATGCTGCACAGCACATATGCACCTCTTAATGCATGACATATGTACAAAGGTTGACAAGAGTTGTTGCTGGAAGTGCAAACACAGGGCCAGTATTGATATTTTGCTATGATAACCTCATACATTTACTGCTGTAACAGGGTTTGTTGCAACATATGTCCTAAGAGGGATATGAAGTCAGTGACTGTCACAGCTTTCACTATCTACAGACTGCAATCCTCACACTACCTTCTGCAGTTCACAGATAGATGCTCTGTGGGTAATACATGAAAGCAAAGGCACCACACACAGCCCTGTCTGCAGATGACCCTACAGATGGGGATTCCTCATAAACATAGCACTGACATGGCAGGTATTAAAACATGTAGGACAGCCATATTCACACACAATCCGTTAAACCAACATTACTCCAAATGCAGTCTAGCAGCACTGTAGTCAGGTCATCCACATCCAGCTACTGTGTTTTGCCCTGTTTCCACAGTGTATTTTGTTAGAGGTAAATCGCCAATCCATCTGAGATGCTGTTTTCCAAATAACAGATTGAGTTCCTGCCCACAGTGAATAAAAAAGCCCAACACCAACTTGATTTTTCTAGATATTGGAGTGTGTTTCCATGCAATTAGCTAAGGGAATGTTACCACAGCTGTTCCACATGCAATCAGCTAGAGGAGGGCTGCAATTCATTCAGATGCTATCAGCTGATCATGCGCATCAAATAAAATACACATGCTGCTGCCTAGGCAAAACAGGTGTAGATCTCCACATCCATCAGAGAGGGAGTATGAGAGGCAGACAGAGGCAAAGACAAGTCAGGGAGGGGTGGGAGAGTAAAGCCTAAACATGTTTGTGTCACACACCTACCAGCACAGGGTATCAAATCCCTGATGACTATGTAGTGCTATCACATTTCTATGCAGTTATTGGATGCACCACATAGGTTACATGTTGTGAAGCCCTCAGGACATATATGTGATGATGAGTGACATCTGCAACAGGGATATGGTAGCAATCCGGTAGGTGTAGTACACATGCCTGTCCGCATGAACAGGTGGCAGTCTCAACACAGCCACACTCTCACAGGAATTCACACACAGCGACATACTTGGCAAGGCCCGGAATACAACTCATCACTAGTGAGATTGCCACAACACATTAAGGTGCAGGTATCACAAGCACCACAGGGGTCATACGGACGTTATATGGGCAAAGGGTATGGAGAGGTCTCTGACATGAGATAGCATGCTTCAGTATGCCAATGGCAGTTGTACTGAGTGTGAATGTGATAATATGCATCATAGAACACACACACACACACACACACACACACACACACACACACACACACACACACACACACACACCTCACCTGTCATGTCTGGGATTAGAATACCTGCCTAACTAGTTTATTACACTACAGCACTGCACTTTTATAGTACGCACCACGGAGATTACTGGAGTACTCCTTCCACAAAGGTGTATTTCACATTGGATGACATCAGTAGGATTGCCAAAGTAGGGCATTCAAATTGTAGTGAGTGTCACTAGGCTAAAATGCATTGCTTCCTACACAGACATTGACACACACAAAAATTCCACAACCGATATGTGCGGGTATAGAACACCTAATAGGTGTCTATATCACACTACAGCATGAAGCTGTTATAGGACGCACTATGGGGATTACTGGAGAACTTTTTACACAATTATTATTTCACATTGAATAGGACATTCAAATTGTAGTGAGTGTGGCTAGGCTAAAATGCATAGCTAACTACACAGACACTGAAACACACACAAAACATCTACAACCGACATATGTGGTTATAGAACTCCTAACAGAAGTCTATATCACATTACAGCATGAAGCTGTTATACGATGAACCACAGGGATTACTGGAGAGCTCCCTCCCCAAAGGTGTATTTCACAGTGAATGACATCAACAGGATTGCCAAAGTAGGACATTTGAATTGTAGTGACTGTGGCTAGGCTAAAATGCATTGCTCCCTACACAGACATTGAAACATGCACAAAACATCCACAACCAACATGTGTGGGTATCGATCCCCTAACAGAGGTCTATATCCCACTACAGCATGAAGCTGTTATAGGATGCACCATGGGGATTACTGGAGAACTTCTTCCCCAAAGGTGTATTTCACAGTGAATGACATCAGCTGGATTGGCAAAGTAGGGCATTTAAATGTACTGAGTGTGAATAGCCTAAAATGCATTGCTCCCTACACAGATATTGAAACACACACAAAACATCCAGAACTGCCATGGGTGGGAATATAACCCAACTAGAGCTTGATATCACACTACAGCAGTATGCAGTCATGGCATGCACTATGGAGATTACTAGGCTGCATCATTTGCAGAGGTGTATTTCTAGGTGGATGACATCAGCAGCCTTACCAAAGTAGAGCATTTGAATTATATGGAGTGTGACTACCCTAAAAGGCATTGCTCTCTACACACACTTGCCAAGTTTGGGATTAGAACTCCTACCTAACTAATTTTCACACTACAACAGTACACAGCTATAGGATGCGCTACGGAGATTACTAGGCTACAACCTTCCCAGAGGTGTATTTTAGATGGATGACATCAGCAGCCCTGCCAAACTAGAGCTGTTGAATTGTAGGGATTGTGACTACCCTAAAAAGCATTACGCTCTACACAAACATACACACACACACACACACACACACACACACACACACTTGCCAAGTCTGGGATTAGAAGTCCTACCTAACTATTCTATCACACTACAGCAGTACACAGTTATGGCATGTGCTATGGAGATTACTGGGCTACAGCCTTCCCAGAGATGTATTTCTAGGTGGATGACATCAGCAGTCTTACCATAGTAGAGCATTTCAATTGTAGAGTGTGTGACTACCCTAAAAGCATTGCTCTCTACACAGACAGAGACACTCACACACACACACCCATACACACACACACACACACACACACACACACACACACACACACACACACACACACGCACACACACAGTTGCCATGTCTGGGATTGGGACTCCTACCTAACTAGTTTATCACACTACAGCAGTACACAGTTATGGGACGTGCCATGGAGATTACTGGGCTACAACTCTCTCAAAGGTGTATTTTGCAGTGGATGATCTCAGCAGGCTTGTCATACTAGGGATATGGGGAGGGCAGTGTGTGTGCATGGGCCATAACCCATTCATCTAGAGGTTGACATGCCACATGCAGGCACACGCAGGGTCATATTTCACAGGTACATGTATACAGCTGCTAGATGACTACTTCCTTGTACAGTCATGTTGCACAGCTAGCACATGCACCACATAGTCTGAAATGCTGACAGATACCAGTGGCTAGTATCTGCAGTGAGTGACGTCTGAACCTCATGTGGTTGGGGTCCTTTGGCTGTGTGCTGGGTGGGACAGGCCTGGTTGTCACCTTGTCACAGTTGCCCTCTTCCACACATCTATATACTTCTACCTTTGGCTTATTGTAGTGTGTTGTCCTTACATATATGTCTGTTTTCCTATCCACTGTGTGTGCAAGGCATGAGTGGTGCATACTGAGGAGTGTCTGCACTAACATCTGCGACTGCCAGATATATCTGGTCCACTGGTGTTTGCAGACATGGCCTTCATGTGTTTGTGTGTGAGCATGCCTAGTATGACCTTCCAGTATGTTGTTGACTGACATTGCCTTCATTTCTCTAAGTGTGTGAGCATGCCCAGTATGCCTGTCTGTACTGAATGTGTGGATCGAGTCCAGGTAGTTAGTACTGCAGTGTTGACCTTTTTGTTGTACACCTACAGGTTGCATGCTGTTTCTGCAGGTTATCCGCCAACCATTTGGCATTGACTGTTACTACATTTCTACGTAGGATGGGGGGGGGCCACATCTGACTATTTCTACATTTCTACACAGGATTGGGGGGCACACCTGACTGTTATTACATTACTATGTAGGATGGGGGGCACACCTGACTATTTCTACATTGCTACACAGGATTGGGGGGCACACTTGACTGTTATTACATTACTACATAGGATGGGGGGGCACACCTGACTATTTCAACATTTCTACACAGGATTGGGGGGGACACCTGATTCTTACTACATTACTACGTAGGATGGGGGGGCACACCTGACACTTGTACACATTTGCTATGACTGTAGTGCTATGTCAGGTACTCCATTTCATTCTGTATTCTTACCTATCATGCTGACTAGAGGCATACCAGTGTACTACAGATCATAGCTTTGGTTGCCTTATATATTAGTGTCTGACTTCCTATCCTTCAGAACTAACATCCCACTGCCTGACCTGCTGTAGTCTGTATGTGTTGGCCTGGGAGGGAGGTTGCCCATAGCCATCATTCAGAGGTCATAGCACAGACTCTGTCTGTGTTTGTCTACACCTGTCCTGCTGGCCGAGACTGTTGTTGGGTATGAGAACCTGTCTGACTGGCATATGTGAGTCTTATGGACACATATGTCACCCATCACATTTCTTGAAGTGGGTTTTGTCACCCTGTATAGTACTGGCTATTATGGTGACTCCAGCATGTGTTACAGAAGTCATGGTGCCACTGTGGGTGTCTACTTTCTTCTGCCATAAAATTCAGCCACCCAATTCCCTTGCATGCTCACATCCATACCATAGATACAGGTAACGACACATTCTACTCCATTTGGCAATTGGTAAGTTAATTGACTTACCTTGTCGGTGTGCCAGACTTGCGGATGGTGCTGGAGGGCTGCCTATGTCGGATGCACATAGTAGACTCCCTATACATGGTTGAGCACAGGTAGTGTCATGTTTGACATCCCTGTTACTGTATGTGCGAGTCAGAAAGAGGTGTCATTCCCTGGGTCCCTACTGTGTCAGTGTATGTGCTATGCATTGTCTCTTTGCCGTGGCCTTGGCATACTGGGCATGCCTCCATCTGCCTACTGGGGCATGTTCATGTTGTTCCTCCTCTGAGTCACTCTGTGCCTGTGCAGACTTTGGCATTGGTGGGGGGCTTTGTGGCCCTGCCCCGTGCTGTTCCTGCTGAAGCTGTTTCCGCAGGATCATATTGTGTAGTATGACACATACCATAACAATTTTGGGTACATGTAGCTGATGTCTCACTGGCCTATCAGATATGATGTCACTAATTATGCTGCACAGCACATATACACCTCTTAATGCATGAGATATGTACAAAGGTTGACAAGAGTTGTTGCTGGAAGCACAAACACAGGGCCAGTATTGATATTTTGCTGTGATAACCTCATACATTTACTGCTGTAACAGGGTTTGTTGCAACATATGTCCTAAGAGGGATATGAAGTCAGTGACTGTCACAGCTTTCACTATCTACAGACTGCAATCCTCACACTACCTTCTGCAGTTTACAGATAGATGCTCTGTGGGTAATACATGAAAGCAAAGGCACCACACACAGCCCTGTCTGCAGATGACCCTACAGATGGGGATTCCTCATAAACATAGCACTGACATGGCAGGTATTAAAACATGTAGGACAGCCATATTCACACACAATCCGTTAAACCAACATTACTCCAAATGCAGTCTAGCAGCACTGTAGTCAGGTCATCCACATCCAGCTACTGTGTTTTGCCCTGTTTCCACAGTGTATTTTGTTAGAGGTAAATCGCCAGTCCATCTGAGATGCTGTTTTCCAAATAACAGATTGAGTTCCTGCCCACAGTGAATAAAAAAGCCCAACACCAACTTGATTTTTCTAGATATTGGAGTGTGTTTCCATGCAGTTAGCTAAGGGAATGTTACCACAGCTGTTCCACATGCAATCAGCTGGAGGAGGGCTGCAATTCATTCAGATGCTATCAGCTGATCATGCGCATCAAATAAAATACACATGCTGCTGCCTAGGCAAAACAGGTGTAGATCTCCACATCCATCAGAGAGGGAGTATGAGAGGCAGACAGAGGCAAAGACAAGTCAGGGAGGGGTGGGAGAGTAAAGCCTAAACATGTTTGTGTCACACACCTACCAGCACAGGGTATCAAATCCCTGATGACTATGTAGTGCTATCACATTTCTATGCAGTTATTGGATGCACCACATAGGTTACATGTTGTGAAGCCCTCAGGACATATATGTGATGATGAGTGACATCTGCAACAGGGATATGGTAGCAATCCGGTAGGTGTAGTACACATGCCTGTCCACATGAACAGGTGGCAGTGTCAACACAGCCACACTCTCACAGGAATTCACACACAGCGACACACTTGGCAAGGCCCGGAATACAACTCATCACTAGTGAGATTGCCACAACACATTAAGGTGCAGGTATCACAAGCACCACAGGGGTCATACGGACGTTATATGGGCAAAGGGTATGGAGAGGTCTCTGACATGAGATAGCATGCTTCAGTATGCCAATGGCAGTTGTACTGAGTGTGAATGTGATAATATGCATCATAGAACACACACACACGCACACACACACACACACACACACACACACACACACACACACACACACACACACACACACACACACACACACACACACACACACACACACACACACACCTCACCTGTCATGTCTGGGATTAGAATACCTGCCTAACTAGTTTATTACACTACAGCACTGCACTTTTATAGTACGCACCACGGAGATTACTGGAGTACTCCTTCCACAAAGGTGTATTTCACATTGGATGACATCAGTAGGATTGCCAAAGTAGGGCATTCAAATTGTAGTGAGTGTCACTAGGCTAAAATGCATTGCTTCCTACACAGACATTGACACACACAAAAATTCCACAACCGATATGTGCGGGTATAGAACACCTAATAGGTGTCTATATCACACTACAGCATGAAGCTGTTATAGGACGCACTATGGGGATTACTGGAGAACTTTTTACGCAATTATTATTTCACATTGAATAGGACATTCAAATTGTAGTGAGTGTGGCTAGGCTAAAATGCATAGCTAACTACACAGACACTGAAACACACACAAAACATCTACAACCGACATATGTGGTTATAGAACTCCTAACAGAAGTCTATATCACATTACAGCATGAAGCTGTTATACGATGAACTACAGGGATTACTGGAGAGCTCCCTCCCCAAAGGTGTATTTCACAGTGAATGACATCAACAGGATTGCCAAAGTAGTACATTTGAATTGTAGTGACTGTGGCTAGGCTAAAATGCATTGCTCCCTACACAGACATTGAAACATGCACAAAACATCCACAACCAACATGTGTGGGTATCGATCCCCTAACAGAGGTCTATATCCCACTACAGCATGAAGCTGTTATAGGATGCACCATGGGGATTACTGGAGAACTTCTTCCCCAAAGGTGTATTTCACAGTGAATGACATCAGCAGGATTGGCAAAGTAGGGCATTTAAATGTACTGAGTGTGAATAGCCTAAAATGCATTGCTCCCTACACAGATATTGAAACACACACAACACATCCAGAACTGCCATGGGTGGGAATATAACCCAACTAGAGCTTGATATCACACTACAGCAGTATGCAGTCATGGCATGCACTATGGAGATTACTAGGCTGCATCCTTTGCAGAGGTGTATTTCTAGGGGGATGACATCAGCAGCCTTACCAAAGTAGAGCATTTGAATTATATGGAGTGTGACTACCCTAAAAGGCATTGCTCTCTACACACACTTGCCAAGTTTGGGATTAGAACTCCTACCTAACTAATTTTCACACTACAACAGTACACAGTTATAGGATGCGCTACGGAGATTACTAGGCTACAACCTTCCCAGAGGTGTATTTTAGATGGATGACATCAGCAGCCCTGCCAAACTAGAGCTGTTGAATTGTAGGGATTGTGACTACCCTAAAAAGCATTACGCTCTACACAAACATACACACACACACACACACACACACACACACACACACACACACACACACACACACACACACACACACACACACACACACACACACTTTCCAAGTCTGGGATTAGAAGTCCTACCTAACTATTCTATCACACTACAGCAGTACACAGTTATGGCATGTGCTATGGAGATTACTGGGCTACAGCCTTCCCAGAGATGTATTTCTAGGTGGATGACATCAGCAGTCTTACCATAGTAGAGCATTTCAATTGTAGAGTGTGTGACTACCCTAAAAGCATTGCTCTCTACACAGACAGAGACACTCACACACACACACCCATACACGCACACACACACACACACACACACACACACACACACACACACACACACACACACACACAGTTGCCATGTCTGGGATTGGGACTCCTACCTAACTAGTTTATCACACTACAGCAGTACACAGTTATGGGACGTGCCATGGAGATTACTGGGCTACAACTCTCTCAAAGGTGTATTTTGCAGTGGATGATCTCAGCAGGCTTGTCATACTAGGGATATGGGGAGGGCAGTGTGTGTGCATGGGCCATAGCCCATTCATCTAGAGGTTGACACGCCACATGCAGGCACACGCAGGGTCATATTTCACAGGTACATGTATACAGCTGCGAGATGACTACTTCCTTGTACAGTCATGTTGCACAGCTAGCACATGCACCACATAGTCTGAAATGCTGACAGATACCAGTGGCTAGTATCTGCAGTGAGTGACGTCTGAACCTCATGTGGTTGGGGTCCTTTGGCTGTGTGCTGGGTGGGACAGGCCTGGATGTCACCTTGTCACAGTTGCCCTCTTCCACACATCTATATACTTCTACCTTTGGCTTATTGTAGTGTGTTGTCCTTACATATATGTCTGTTTTCCTATCCACTGTGTGTGCAAGGCATGAGTGGTGCATACTGAGGAGTGTCTGCACTAACATCTGCGACTGCCAGATATATCTGGTCCACTGGTGTTTGCAGACATGGCCTTCATGTGTTTGTGTGTGAGCATGCCTAGTATGACCTTCCAGTATGTTGTTGACTGACATTGCCTTCATTTCTCTAAGTGTGTGAGCATGCCCAGTATGCCTGTCTGTACTGAATGTGTGGATTGAGTCCAGGTAGTTAGTACTGTAGTGCTGACCTTTTTGTTGTACACCTACAGGTTGCATGCTGTTTCTGCAGGTTATCCGCCAAGCATTTGGAATTGACTGTTACTACATTTCTACGTAGGATGGGGGGCCACATCTGACTATTTCTACATTTCTACACAGGATTGGGGGGCACACCTGACTGTTATTACATTACTATGTAGGATGGGGGGCACACCTGACTATTTCTACATTGCTACACAGGATTGGGGGGCACACTTGACTGTTATTACATTACTACATAGGATGGGGGGCACACCTGACTATTTCAACATTTCTACACAGGATTGGGGGACACACCTGATTTTTACTACATTACTACGTAGGATGGGGGGGCACACCTGACACTTGTACACATTTGCTATGACTGTAGTGCTATGTCAGGTACTCCATTTCATTCTGTATTCTTACCTATCATGCTGACTAGAGGCATACCAGTGTACTACAGATCATAGCTTTGGTTGCCTTATATATTAGTGTCTGACTTCCTATCCTTCAGAACTAACATCCCACTGCCTGACCTGCTGTAGTCTGTATGTGTTGGCCTGGGAGGGAGGTTGCCCATAGCCATCATTCAGAGGTCATAGCACAGACTCTGTCTGTGTTTGTCTACACCTGTCCTGCTGGCCGAGACTGTTGTTGGGTATGAGAACCTGTCTGACTGGCATATGTGAGTCTTATGGACACATATGTCACCCATCACATTTCTTGAAGTGTGTTTTGTCACCCTGTATAGTACTGGCTACTATGGTGACTCCAGCATGTGTTACAGAAGTCATGGTGCCACTGTGGGTGTCTACTTTCTTCTGCCATAACATTCAGCCACCCAATTCCCTTGCATGCTCACATCCATACCATAGATACAGGTAACGACACATTCTACTCCATTTGGCAATTGGTAAGTTAATTGACTTACCTTGTGGGTGTGCCAGACTTGCGGATAGTGCTGGAGGGCTGCCTATGTCGGATGCACATAGTAGACTCCCTATACATGGTTGAGCACAGGTAGTGTCATGTTTGGCATCCCTGTTACTGTATGTGCGAGTCAGAAAGAGGTGTCATTCCCTGGGTCCCTACTATGTCAGTGTATGTGCTATGCGTTGTCTCTTTGCCGTGGCCTTGGCATACTGGGCATGCCTCCATCTGCCTACTGGGGCATGTTCATGTTGTTCCTCCTCTGAGTCACTCTGTGCCTGTGCAGACTTTGGCATTGGTGGGGGGCTTTGTGGCCCTGCCCCATGCTGTTCCTGCTGCAGCTGTTTCCGCAGGATCATATTGTGTAGTATGACACATACCATAACAATTTTGGGTACATGTAGCTGATGAATACTGCAAGGCTCCACTGGATGTGTCCAAACACCGGAAGCGTGACCTGAGCATCCCAAACACATGCTCTATTATAAGTCTGGTCTGTGCATGTGCCTCATTATGGTGCTCTTGTTCAGGTGTGTGTGCATTTCTGATGGGTGTCATCAGCCATGGCTCCAGTGTGTAATCAGCATCCCCCACTAGGTGACCGTAGGGGATGGCCCCATTGGCAAATCTCTGGTACAGCTGCGTCAGATGCCAAATGTGGGAATCGTGATAGCTTTCAGGGCACCCAGCACACACATTCATTATAATGCCCTGGGAATCACAGGCAACCTGGCAGTTGATGGAGGGGATGCCATTGCAGTTGATGTAGGCCCTACCCTGATCATAAGGGTGGTGCTTTGATGCATATGTGCGTGCAGTCTATAGCACCCACTACCTCAGAGTATTCTGCTATTTTGTGGATGAGATGCATATTTTCCTGGCCAACACCCCATGGGTGTTGAGGAAATATATGTGCTCACTGGCATGTGCTGACATGGCAGCCAGGAACTGGTGGAATACTCTGGATGCTGATGCCTGTGAGATCCCAATGATATCCCCTGTTGAGCTTTGGGAGATACCTGTGGCTAGTATTCCTAGGCCTACACATACCTTGGTATCCACTGGGATGGGTTCCCCTCGGTCAGTTTGGTGTGTCAGGCATGGCCGGCACAGCTCAACAATTTGCTGTAGGAGGTCCTTGTCCACCCTATGGAGCTCCACTCTCTCCAGCTCATGTAGCCCCTAGTAGGTTACCCTGGGTCTGTACACTCTTCTCCATCTCCTCACTGTGGGTTGATTGGCAGCATTTACATCCTCACCACCCTCAGCCTCTTGCACATGTTGTTCTATGTTGCCTGCTGCAGCCCTTCTCATTTTGTAGGTTTGTTTGTTAAAATGTCCTCGCTTGTATACACCGGTGGTGTAGAGTATGGGAAAAAACAGAGAGGAAGGTGTTTGCATAGTTTATAGTAGTGTTCTGGGCTGGACTGGTCTGCTGCCTGTGTAATTGGCTGATTCTGATCCATTTCACCTGCCAGCTATGCTAGTTCTCCTTGATTACCTTCCTACTGCGGTTTTTCCTTCCCATTGCTTTCCTGTTTAAGCTCAGGGGAGCACCATGCAAACAGAGTGCTCAAATGTGCACAGAGTTGGTATTTCCTGATTTAACTTTTTTTCCTACCTTTAAAACCCTGTGTATGGTGCGCTCACCTGCTTAGACAATGTAAAGAGTGCTAGGTAGATTCAGACACACCCCTTAGCTTAGCTGTGCTAAGCTAGGAGCAAACCCAGGCCACAGGGCTACAATCCACTTATGATATGCCTGACACACCCCTCCATGATGTCAGCTAACTCCTAGGCTTGCACCAAGCTATTCCTACTCTTACACTGTTGGGACCTGACTAGCATGCTGGGGAAAACTGGGATTCACTATCATTCCCCTCATTTGTATAGGATTGCCTGCTAATGCATAGTTACATGTCTCACATTAAGCCTCCCCCTTAGCAATCACTACTCACTGGCCATGTTGTCTTCTGCCTGCCATTGACTTGCATGGCAGAATAGTGATTTAAGTTAGAATGCTTAATTTAGGTTTATTTTGTTATTTTCTCCCCGATCCCATTTGCGTGCCGCTGCCCTACACTTAAACAGTCGAGATTGGCTAAAAAAAAATAAAAGTTGATTTTTTATTTTTTTGGGCTGTTTGCAATGCAGTGGCCTTATACTTAGCCATTGGCATGCTTCCTAACTTATATGCAGCCTTTATTTGGAGCTGTTACAGCACCATTTTAGATTTTGGAGAAATGTACTCGGTTGCTAACCGAGTACATTTCTACAGATTGCACTAGTCCTGCACGGCTGGTTGCAAGCTTCCTGAATCGCAAATTCACCTCATTTGCGTGGATTTCTCCTGCAAATGGGGTGATTTGCATACAGGGTCTTAGTCCATGCAGGATTAGTGCAGGAGCGCTCGTGCACACCCCTGCAGGCTGTTCTTGGATCGCACGGTAGACATATTGCCTGTTAGAGCTCCTGCACTGATCTTGCATACCATGCAAGGCATAGAGGATCCAGAGGATATTCTCTTTATTCTGTTGAACCACTGTACTTATCAGCTAACTAAATTTATGAATCATGTTTCACTTGCTACATTTGCAACTTATTTTTTTCACTGTGGTACTTTAGAAATGTTACTTTGTGTAGCATACATAGACATATACTTGCATTTCATATGTTTATAAGCTTAGGACTATGCTATATAAATTAGTTTGACTATGTGTTATGTATTATTTAACTGTATATTGTCTTCAGCTACTTGCTACTTTCCTGTTGTTGTCTTTTGTCTTAGAATTCTTTCACCCAGGAATCCAATGGAAATGGGTCCTTTCAGATACAGACTCCTGTTTAACAAATGAAAACAAACAAATAAAATAATTTTGTAAAAGGGTATTTCAAATGCAGTAAGTGCAAAACAGGGTTTATCATCTCTATCATTATTTCTTAGGGTGCATGTGCATGTCATGCTTTGCCGTAGGTGTGCTACAGGAGATCTCTAACTGCAGAAATTTTAATGTCAAAGAGCTAAGAATTAGAGTAAGTCTTCCTGTTACTGGAAACACACGGGATTTGAGCAATGAATGATACTGATGATTAGCAGATTCTGGAGCACCAAGATAAAGTGGCAGATTTTATTTACATGTGTTTGTAAGACATAAATGCCCTAATAAACATTTATTAGAGCCATCAGTGGTAATGCATATTCCATTTTATCCACATAGAAATTCAGTCCTGTAGCTTTTCCTTCTTTATATGGTATAAAGCTAATTATATAATGTCTTCTCATTAGTATTAAAAACCTGCACACTGATTGGTCAGCCCAACCAGTGTTCCCATTGTAAATCAAGCATAGACCAATAGAAAAAAGACTGGCCACAGAAGTACCATTGAGTGAACCGATTTTTTCTATTGATATATGCTACCAAGGGCAGACCAAGTACAAGAAAAAATAGGTACATTCTGTAACACTGATTTATCATGCAATTCTGTGCTGTCTCAGCAGACTGCTGTATCTCTGAACTGTCCAGATTTTTAGAGAATGTGCACTTTTTTCCTCATAGTTAAAAAAAAAGCAACAGAGATTCTTCTTTTTTTTCATTGCTTCTGTTGAACAGCACTGATTTACTTTGTAAGCATGGGAAAGCTAAGTCCCATATACATGTGCAGTACATCAGAAAACATGAAGAATGGGGCGTGGCCAAGGATGAACACAGGATAGCAGCAGATTTCTTCAGCTCCACCAATTTCACTGCACTGACAGGAAATAATTACTTAAAAAATTAATTTATGAAGTAATTTTCTTTCTAAATATGTTTGTTTTATCTATTTCTTGAACTATATCTAAAAAAGAAAGGAAATTTTAATAACATTCCTGTCAGAAATCACCTTGGAAATTTTCTTGTCAGTTTCTCTGTTTGAAATGAGTTCCAGTAAGACAAATTCTCAAGACTCCAGCATCAAGAATGAACTTCAGTCTCTGATATCTACAATCCAGCAACTTACTGCTAAGATGGATAAACTGGATACTAAAATTGATACCTTCATAGAAAAAACTACAAAACAAATAGACTTGTTACATATAGACTTGCAACAACAGAAGATCCAGATTACATGCATAGAAGAGACTGTAAATGACATGGAAAATAGAATCCAAGAAGAGGAAATCAACATTGAGTTTTTGCTGAAACAAAATACACATCTACAAACAAAGCTTGATGACCTGGAAAATAGATCTAGGCGCAATAACATTAGGATTTTTGGACTGCCAGAAAATATTGAAGGTAACAATATTACTTATTTTTTAACAACATGGCTCCCTAAAACTTTAGACTTACCAGAAACATTCTCTTTTGGTATCGTAAGAGCCCATAGATCTATAGCTAATACTAACTCTAACAAAAAGTATCCTAGATCAGTTATAGTTAGATTTCTATCATCTTTTGATAAAGAGATGGTTCTTAAATCTGCTTGGGCTAAAGCTCCTGTTAAAATTAATGAGACAACTGTGCGTTTTGACAATGACTATTCTTCCTTGGTAATAACTAAAAGAAAAGTTTTTCTGCCATTAATAAGGGAGCTTAAAAAGCACAGTTTAAAACCTAACTTCTGTTTCCTGCCAAGCTAAAAATCTTCCTTCCTGATGGTCCTAAAATTTTTGATGACTTAGACTCTGCATTGCTGTTTATCAAAAAAAATAAGATTTTGGATAAAATAGAGGAAATGGAATGGGCTAGTCCTTCATTAAAGAGGTTGGCAACTGAAACTTCATGGAAGACTTCAGAGAAGAAGAGACTAAAAAACAAATGACTTGTTCTATGTTTTTTTCTTTTTTTTTTTCTCTCTTTATTTTTCTTCATTATTAATCTTTTTAAATATAGTTACTGCATTTTCAGAAAGCCACAAATATTCTGAAAAAGATTTAATCAAAGTTATTTTTTGTGTGCAAAGAACTGTTTTGTTTCATAATCAGTCAAAATAACTGAGGAACTAATAACAAGCTATCATTCAATATGTTTCTCTTTCTGACACAGAGAATTAAGGTTAGTAACTTGATACATTTGTTTCTTTTTTTTTTCTTTTCTTCTTTTCTTTATTTTAAATAATGACATTCTATTTAGATTAAGCAGTGGGTATGGGGTGGGGGAGGGCAGGGAGAGAAGTGTAATGAAAACATGATAAATGGAATAATAACTTATTTATTCCTTGTAAAAAAGTTTATATGTTGTTTAAATGCTATTGCTAATTATACTTCTTTGATTATATTGCTTATGCTTGTTTACAAATAATCTGTCATGCTTTAATTAATAATAATTAGAACTAAATAATAGTAAATAGTATGTTTCATTTCCATCTTTATTAATATAAGCAGCAGGTAATATTCCATTGTATATACTTTTTATAGCTTCCTTTTAAATTTTTTTATCTTTGCTTTTGCTCTCTTTTATTTTCTACTCTCTTTTTTTCTTTTCTCTGTTCTTTCTCTTTATTCTCTTTCATATTAATATATTGACATGCTTTTGAACATACAGGTACAGTAAATAATAAGATTTGTATAAAAAATGAATTGGGGCAAAAATATTGAGTTCTATTACATATTAATAACTTTGGGCTTAGTTTCACTTTCATAGAGGCTGTAATAACTTGTAAAATACTTCGCGAAGGTTTTGTTATGTTTAGCTTCATTTATACTGCTAAATGAATGTCAGTCACTTGTTTTTAATAAAATTCCCGCCAAAATGTTAAGGGAGACAATTTGGAATGTGGGTTACCTCGTGAAGAGTGTCCTCGAGTTGTTTTAAAAGCTTCAACACCCAGAATTCATGCAGAGAAGCTGAAAGCAGTCAATTTGAACTTTGACCCCAGAATTCACACTGACACATCGCAGATTCATGAAGAACACTCTACCAGGAAGTAGAACTGCTGCAAATGCAACTCTGTGATGGAAAATGAACTCTTTAACATTTAAATGTGAGTTATTTTATATAATTACTTAATTATTTATGTTATAATTTATAAAATATGTAAGTTATAATGATTTTAAATGATGCAGTTTCTCATAGTAAGCAAATGTGATATTTTAGAAGGCATAGAAAGTGAAACATTTATACAAGTGTTTTTGAAAGTTTACTTGACTGCAGCATATTAATTTATGTTAAAAACTTATGATTTAAACATATACATTGCTATAATTCATTTGATTTATCTGATTGACAAGCATAAATAACTTTATGACTCTATTCTGGAAGAAGTTGTCATGTGATATATTTTAAAGCAGCAGTTTAGATATACAAAATACAGATGGCTTTCTTCACAATAATGCAAGTGTTTCTGAGAATTTACATAACTATGCAGTATGATTTATAACAATTTCTATAAATATAATATTTTATTCTACTGACAATAATAAGTATGAGAAAAAAGCTCTGATACAAGTAATTTAAAGTCTTTTGGAAGCTGTTAACTGCATTTACATGACAGAAAATTGATACATCTTAATATATGTAATGTCTGAACCATATTAGCCAAAGCTATTGATTTAAATGAACATTAGAACTTATTTTTACAAACTTTGAATAAATTAATATGTAAATATGCCCTCCCTTTTTTTTCTTCTTTCTTTCACTCTCTCTCCCTCTCTCACGTCTTTTATTTCTCTCTCTCTTCTTGGTTCCTAATATCAAGTTTATTTGAATGCTATTTGAATATAAATGTATTATATTAAATAGATGTATATAGTAGTATGAATATTTTTTTAAAAAGTTTCTCTTTGTTTATATGATGCTGTTTTATCAAGTGTGTAGTTTTGTCTTACCAGATAATCTAATTGAAAGTTGTTAATTTAAGTTAAATATAACTAGTATTAAATTGATAAGGTGGTAGCTGAGGTACTGCTGCTTAGGGTAGGGGGTTAACTTGAATAGTATGTACTACTCTAAGTTGGAGTTTTTAACTCCAGGCTGGGTGCAAGGTTTAATCCTTACATTATGTTCTCTTGTTCACTGTTGTATGTATATAGTTCTGACATCCACAATACATTTTGTAAGCTCATTGTCACTACAAACAAAATTGAATCTTATACAAAATCCCATAAGAGATTCAATAAATACAGCTATATCTAAAGGTACACCTAAAGGAGGAGGTATAACATTACTTATTTTGTTAATTGTTATTTTGATCATAAGTTTTTTATGTTTTAAAAATGCCAAATGAATTCTCTAAAAGGAATTTCATTAAACATTAATGGACTGAATAATCTGTGTAAAAGGGCAAGCCTAATAAGATACATTAATTTACATAAGGCCAACTTAGTCTTACTTCAAGAAACACATCTCTTGAAAAAAGTTATTGATAAACTAGCCACAAACAAATATACAGTATTGGTTAGTTCAGAGCACACTCAGAAAAAAAGAGGAGTGGCTATTTTATGGAATAAAAGTATACCCATTCCTAAAATTATTAAGACTTGTCAAGATGATAAAGGAATGTTTTGTATGGTTACAATACAAATTAATGGGAAGACTTGTACATTAATCAATGTATATTGGATACCTGGAATTGATATTAATACAGTGAAATACCATCTTGATAAGATCATATCATTCTCTATAGGAGATATTATTTAAGCTGGTGACTTTAATTGTATAGTACATGAAAGTGACACTACCACTATAGCAAAAAGGAAAATTACATCTAATGCACAACATTTAAAGGATTTTGCTAATTCTTATCATTTAAATGATATTAATAATCAGATAGACTCAAGATCATTACCATACACCTTTTTTTCGAACAGATACAAAACTTATTCAAAAATAGATAGAGTCTATATTTCTAACCAGATGATAAC
The DNA here is from genome assembly GCF_019279795.1 of Protopterus annectens. NCBI lineage: Eukaryota > Metazoa > Chordata > Ceratodontiformes > Protopteridae > Protopterus > Protopterus annectens. The sequence goes on along the minus strand of NC_056731.1, from coordinate 1,054,945,109 downwards.
AGAATTAATTAACTCTAAAATCATTTCATGTCCTATATCTGATCATAATTCAATTGTTTTTGAGTTCATGATAAAAAATACAATGTGCAGATCAAAAGGATTCCAGCATACTTAACTCAACTAAAAGACTATAAAGAATATATACTTTCAGAAGTACAACATTTTCTAGACATAAATAATAATCCTGAAGTCTCCATTGTTTATGTTTGGGATGCTTTAAAATCATATCTATATGGACAAAGTATCAGATGGTATAATAATAAAAGGAAATCTTGGGATAAGGAATTGTTAGATATTCCAAGTAAACTAGACTCTTATAAACATAATAATAAAGAAAATATTATGGATAAGAAAGTCATTGAAGAAATAAACAAACTAAATGAGAAATACAAAGAAATTTTAACTCATAAAGTTAAAATAACTTTAGAGAAATACAAGTTTTTGTCTTACTCAATAAGCCCCAAATACTTACATAGACTTAAAAATAAAACAAAAATGTTGAATAAACAAAATAATATCAAAGAAATCTTTTCTCTAAGGAAAAAGAAGAATGTTTCTAGTCTACCAGAAATACTAGATGAATTTAGAAATCACTTTCACAAAATTAATCATAATAACATTAGCATGGAACCTAAAGATAAAATAAAGGAATTTATAACCACAAACATGAATAAAAAGCTTAATAAATAACAGATTAAACTATTGGATAAAAGTATTTCATATACAGAGGTTGTTACACAAATAAACAAGCTTAAATCAAACAAAGCACCAGGTAATGATGGTATTATACCAGAGATATATAAAATCCTTTCTAAAATTACATACTCATTAATACATAAGGTTTTTATTTTGGCCCAAAATGAGCTAATAACCCCCCCCCCCCATCTTGGCAATATACATTTATTTCACCAATTTTAAAACCTAATAAAGATCCAACTAGATGTACTTCATATCGACCCATCTCATTACTTAATGTTGATTATAAAATGTTTATGAGTATTTTTGCTGATAGATTGAAGACAATCATCCCTGGCATTATAGATATAGATCAGACAGGCTTCATTGTAAATAGAAATACTTTTGATAATATAAGGAGAACTCTAACATTAATTGATTTTGCAAATAGGAAAAGAAAGATTTAACACTTATTAGTCTTGATATAAGTTCAGCATTTGATTCAGTAAGTTGGGACTACCTGTTTACCTTACTGAAGTGCACAAACTTCTCAGATGCATTTGTAAATCTAATTGAGCATCTATACAAAGGAACATTAGCTTATATTAAGATAGGAACATATGTCTCACAAAAAATACCCATTTTTAAAGGTACAAAACAAGGGTGTCCACTCTCTCCACTATTATTCACTTTAATAATGGAGCCTTGGGCTAATCTGATCAGAAATAGTACTGATATAGAAGGATTTGAAATAGATGAAAATACAACATCTAAAATTCAACTCTTTGCAGATGATGTTCTAATTACATCAGCAGGATCTAATTCTTCTATGCAGTCTCTATTTGATAAAATGATGAATTTTAAAAGTATTTCTAGTTTAATATTCAATGAAGAAAAAACTAAAATACTACCTATATATATACACGAAAAAATGTTCTCATCAGTGATTTTACTAAATATGTACCCAATTCAGGTCAGATAACTTATCTAGGTATAATATTATCTAAAGATATTAAATCTATTATACATAATAATTATAATACCTGTCTTCTTAATATACAAAATCTTTTCAATACCTGGAATAATATGTTTTTTACTATGGAAGAGAGACTTACAATTATTAAAATGATAATATTCCCCAAGATATTATACTTAATACAATCAATAATACTCCCACCTACAAAAATAATTATCAAGAAATTGAATACACTAATGTTAAATTTCCTATGGGCACCTAAAAGACCTAGGATTGCATTAAAGAAACATACTAATAGCTGGTCTCAAGGGGGTATTTCTTTTCCAGACTTTAATTTATATACTATCTCTTCTATTGTAAAAGTTATTACTTTATTAATAGATCAGTCATATGTTGCAAAATGGAAAGATTAGTGGGAGCTAATTAGTATTCACTTCATGAAAATCTCCTTAACACATAAAAATATGATTGTAAATAACTCCATGTTATGGTTACTAAAGGAATTTTGTACTTCACCTATTACACCTAAACATATAGTTAGTTACCCATTAAACATTATTATTAGCTATCGTAACTTTATATTCATGCATCCTAAATATAGGGAATGGAATTTTATTATATTCCCTATAATGTATACTCGGGGTATGCTTTTGTCATCCACTTCTGAAGGGACTCATTTAGCTACAGATAATGATCTAAAGTACTGGTATCAGTTGATATCTGATAATAAAGTTAAAAATCTACATTTCTTAAAACAAGAATTTGATCTAAGAGAAACTTACTGGTTAGAGGTTCAGACCTTTAGACAACAACTCGTTGATAAAATAAATCTAATGTCTATAACAGTTAAAGAATCTATCCCAACACTGATTGATTACTTGATATTAAATTTACAACATAAAAGTTTCTGATAAAGGTAAGCTTTCATATATACATAAAATTATCAGACAAGAAACTTTTTACAGTGTAGATACCTACTGGAATTATTTCACTTCTATTAATGCTGACCCACCAAATCAACAAGATAAACAATATATATTGGAATCTGCCTATAAAACTACGTCTTCCATTGTCTGGAGACTTTTTACATGGAAATTTTTACATAGATCCTTTTATACACCTTTGATGATGAATAAAATAAATAATAAAGATAATCTATGTAAAAGATGTAATGTAGAAATTAATGCTGACTGGGCTCATATGTTTTATGACTGTATAAAATTGAAAGAATATTGGAAGTCAATTAATGAATTTTTGCAGGCTCTTTTTACAGATAAATTCATTATTTCTAAATCTCTTATATTATTCAACACACCTGTACCTCAAAGTGTTAAAAAGGTTAAGCTTCCCTTGTTATGGTCTATTCTAGGAGTGGCTAGAAAAATAATAACCAGAAATTGGATTTCAGATACACCTCCTTCGTTCAATGAATTTAAAAATGTTATGAATATAGTGTGCCATATGGAATTGAATACAATAAAGTCAACAACTACTAGAAAAACATCTTATTATATTGTATGGGATAATTTACAAAACTTGTTAAAAAAATCTTAACTTCAATATCATGGTATTTTAGTTTAATTAATTGATCTGATTGTAGTGGATGTCTTTGTAAATACTTTGGTTGTTTTGTTGAATGTTATAATCATATCTATTTTAATTACTTGTATAAAATTGTTATGATATTTCTCTTGTATGTTAAAAACAATAAACTTGTTTTAAAAAAAGAAAACATGAAGAATGGGGAAATAACATGGAGGGATGTTACAGTGCCATTATAGAAAGACATCATTTAAGAAAGGTAAGCAATTTTTTTCTTAAATAATGTCATTGTATAATAGCAAGAACCCACTCCTGGGTGTGAGTAATGGTGGACTTTCCCACGATTATCTTTGTTTGCTCACTCAAGCTTCATCCTCATGATCAAACCAAACCAACCATGGGTAACTCCAGCATTATCCACATCCAGTTGAGGGTTATTGCTTAAGTAATTTTTGGTGTTTTAAGATTTTCTAAACATTTTATTGTCAGAAATTTCTATAGTGTATTTCAGTAACAGAGTGTGATCTAGGTTGTTGACTGGATAGTTATGTTTTATGAAAAAAGTTATTATTTATGGTCAGAATAGGATCAGATGTTATCCTCTGGACAGGGCCAATAATCATGCAAGCAACTTAGGTAATTATAGTCTGCTTGTATGCATGCATGCATCTGTGGATTTACTTATTTTTGCTGAGTTAATGACAGCTCATTGCTTAAAAGCCAGTAGCAAAACTGAATAAAGTTTTACTCTGTAGTTCTTTTTGTATCTGTTGAGTAGTCTTCCGTGTCACCCTGCATTTAACACAGACATGCCATTTATGCAAAGGGAAAGTGGCACATTTGAAACATTCCTTACTAAATCTCTAATAATGTGAGAAGGCAGGATAGGACCAGGCAGAAAATGTTGCAAAAAGATGGGCTACCTGCATCCATACCAGCTGAGCATCATTTCTGATTATCTGTAATGTGTAACCTGAGAGGTAGCTGCATAGCAAGAAATGGTTTCTTCCTAAATGCCTAGCTGTTAGAGTTTTATGAGGAATGTTTGATGATCTACTGTTGCTATAGCATGTTTTATAACAAAGAAAACTGAAATCTTTTTTTACTTTAATAAATATATTGGGAACACTGTTAATGATGCTTGAAAGGTATTAATTCCATTTCTGAAATCATACTATTTGTAGGAAAGGAATAGATTTCCCCCTTCTTGTTTTAGCAACTCAATAGAAATTGGCAGATAGACAAAATGTTGTGGGTATTTTAAGTGCAGAGATTTTAGGTACTGGTGTTATTTGTGCATATTGAAAGGATGCTGGACAATTCCTGAGGTTAAAACAAGATTACATATATGAGTCTCAGGTTTTACAATATTAGAAACAGCCATTAAAAAAAAAAAGAGTTGAAAAAGGCAGATATAAAGCTTTCAGCTATATATAGCTACTCTCGCAGTTTTCTTACTATTTTGCTACTAATTTGAAGTTAATTGTGAGAAGGGAACTACTCAGTTTTGATGATGGGAAGGTAAGTATATTACTAATGGCTAAAGGTATGTTTCTTACTAATTTTCTAAAAGAAAGTAATTTATTGTGGATATTGTTAAAGATATTCAGTATGACATAATTTAAGAATTAGTTCTGGTATCCCTGCATAAGTCTTTTTATATTTTCAAAATAACTTTGGTCATCTGGTGAGTATTGCTTATGTTTACATTATGTAGGTGTATGTTGTTCAACTCTATTCAAGCCTTCATTTTTTAGTTTTAAGTGGTATTCATACTTTTGTTTTTCACACTGGCATACCTCTCATCTGTCCAGATTTTTGCCTCACATGTATAGTCTGTTTCTCATAAAATTCTGGCAAATAACTGATGATTAAAATCATTAAATAATGGCCATACCTTTGAGTTTCAGATATCATATCCTTCTGAATATGCATGCCAACACAAATCCTATTATTCTATCAACTTTCTAAGTTTATATGAGAAATAATTAAAATCTCTATTTTTGGGGGCTTTGTTACCCCATTGCTTTATGCGTTGTCCAGATTTCTTGCACTACAAGGTTGAGAGGTATGCACATGGGTGGAATTTACAAATATCTCAAGGTTTTAACTGTTTATACTAGTTATCCCATGAGAGTTTTTTGTAAAAAAAGGGCCCTTTGACTTATTTTAACTCTGCATTGTGAATATCTGCTGTTGGAAAGAATCTGTCTGTAAAGAAAATTATATGATATTACTATATGGTACTATTGCTTTTGTATTGACTAAGTCTAATTCCATAAGAATGGGTATTCTCTTCTTATTTAGTACAAGAATGGCTTTTGATCTTTTATAAAATAGTGGCATGATTACACAGCAGTATCTATGTTATTATTAAGAAAAGCTGTTTTGTTGAGATTTGTAGAAACCTATTAGGGTAGCATCTAATAAGTAGGAAGAGTTGGTTGAGTTCTGGAAGAACTCCTAAGTAATTCTACGAGTTTTTGAATGACTGTTGTATCATGAAGTCCTTAGAGTAAGGAGTCTAACCCAGTGAGGTGGAAGCCTTTTCTTATTTCAAGTATTTTTCGATTTAGAAAGGCAGTATATTTCTTGAGTGATACCACTGAACAGTTTCATGGTTGATGATGACCGAATATTAGCTGATGTAAGGCAGAAAGTGTTATCAGCACCTATGCTGATTTGTTTTGGTAACCACTTATGAGTGTCACCTCTTTGTTGATTTGCATGTCTAACATTTCGTTATGTTCTGTATTTTGTCTGACTAGAGTTAATACTCTAGCACCATCTGTTTCTAGAAACTAGGTACGTCAGAGTCATATATATATATATATATATATATACATATATATATATATATATATATATATATATATATATCTACAATTTACTATCAAAATGTTGAAATTCGTATGGTCGACAATCATAACGTCGAAATCATTACATCGAACGTTCAAAATACTGAAAATAAAAATGTCAAAGTTTAAATGATCAACAAACACCTGCTGTGCCCCCCTGCACCCCTCCACATCCCATGCTACTTATATATTACAACTCCGAGATCGCACAACAGTGTTGACAAGAGTAAATCCTTGCCTGTTGTCAACATAATGTTGACAGGTACTTTGCATGCACTTTCTGTCAACCAAATGAGCTACTTAATATTCATGTGTCGACCATATGTGAGACCATATGAATATCAATATAAATATATATATATATATATATATATATATATATATATATATATATATATATATATTGCTTACTGATATCCAGGTATTGATAGAGCAGGCATACTTCTAATGTGGTCAGTTTATTACTAATGTTTTTTATGCTTTGAAAAAGTAATTTGATGCCATTTCTGTTTTTTTTTTTTGCTGTAGACAATGGTCAGAGATAGATATTCATATCTACAGATGTAAGAGTTTTCAATATTTATATCTACAGATATAAGCGTTTTTCAGGTGATATAGGTCTGCTACCACCAGAATCTTGTTCAATAGTATTAAGAGAAGAGGCTATGTATGTAATATGTTAGTCCATGTTTTTAAATTTTTATTTATTCAAACTCTTAATTTATGTAAATATCCTACCACTGCTGTGAAAGTCTTCCATGTTATCGCATTCTTGGTAGAACATCATGATTGATTTCATATAGGATTCTGCCAGACTACTTGAGAGCATCTATAAGGTAAATGACAGATATGACAATGGACAGCACCATGGTATAGGTTCATAGGTTTATAGGTTCATAGGTTCATACTAGGCTATCTGCCCTAGTGCATTTATAAGCCTAGCCAGAGTGTGTTTGGCTTTCTCCACCCATTTTAAATTAATTTTGCTATGCCCTTTTTCGAGGTTAGTATACCGTGCCTCTGTCTAACAGTGACACAGAAGTAATACCTGGGATAAACCTACGATCTCCCATCCACTCATCAAGATTCCTCTTGAAGAGAGTCAATGAGGGACTCTGCCTAACCTGGACTGGATTTTATTCCAGAGTGAAGGGAGCCTCTGGGTTATGAATCTGTCCATCCAGCATGTCCTATTTATTTCAGTGCTGAGGTTCAAGTCTCTCGAGCGCATAGCTTGATGGGATTTGGATTTTCTGAGGTGCAGCATGTCCATTAATTCTGGGTTGGACATGGCTTTATACCTCAGGCACAGAACGCCTCTGAGCAGGCGGTAATGCCAATGAGTAGAGCTGGAGTTTCTTTAACCAGGCAGCATATGGCATCTGTTTGAGCCCTTTGATCCTCTTGGTGAGGTACTTTTGGGGTCTTTCTAGTTGCTGCAGGTGTCTGGTAAGGTACATCCCAAAAGGGGCATTGTACTCAATTATGGGCCTGATGAGGAATGAGTAAAGAGGCACAATGACCTCCCCTGATCTAGATGTGAATCCCTTCATGATTAGGTGGGCTATATAAAATGTTTTTCTAACCACTTTGGCCACGTGGTTGTCAAATGAGAGATTACTATCAACTTAGGTCCCCAGGTCCCTAATTACTTCTTTTGTACATAATGGATTACCACCTGTGTGGTAATTTGTGGGCACTTTGTTTATGCCAAAGGGGATGACTATACACTTTTTGGCATTTAACTTGAGGCCATGGCTCGGGCACCAATTGTCTGTTTCTATGAGGCCCTTTTGGAGGATGCTTGTGTCGGCTGGAGAGTCGATTATGGCACCCAGTTTGCAGTCATCTGTGAACTTGGTCAGCCACAGTCCTTCTGTGTTGGCCTGTACCTCCGAGAAATATATACCGAACAAGAGAGGTCCCAGGACTAAGCCTTGTGGGACGCCACTTGTAACTGGTTTGGAGTCTGACATGGCTCCAGCAATTCTAACTATGTGGGTTCTGTCCTTGAGTCAGTTTGCAACCCATCTAGTGACATAGGGATTTATATTTAAGCTGGTGAGCTTATCTATAATGCCCGAGTGGGGTATTGTATCGAAGGCTTTTGCGAGGTCCAGGTAGGCTGTGTGGAACACCTTCCCCTCATCAATGGCCTTGGTGACTGTTTCAAAGAAATTGACCAGGTTTAAGAGGCAGGATCTGCCCTTAACAAAGCTGAATTGGCTAGGATCCAGTGTCTGTAGGTCCCCGATATCTTTATTTATGAGGTCCAAGATGATCCTTTCCATAGCTTTGCAGACCAAGCTAATCAGGCTTATGGGGCGATAGTTTCCAGGATCCATTGGGGCATCACATTTGTGAAGAGGGACCACTGTTGCTGTATGCCACTCTTTGGGTACATATCCTGTAGTAAGGCTGAGATTGAACAGTAGTTTTATGTTTGGGTTTAGCTCTTCTTGGAGCTCAGGTAGGACGCAGCCCAGGACACCGTCTGGTCCCATTGATGCTGTGTTTTTTGCTTTGGAGAGGGCGGCTCTTACCTGAGCATCTGAGATGTCAGGGGGGCAGCACTCTGCTGGGATAGATATTTGCCCTTTTGGTGGGGGGGGGTTTGCGCTGAACCTGTCAGCTAGGATGTTGGCAATGTCTGTGGGTTCGGTGTATTTTTTGTCATTTTGGACTAATTCTGAGCATATCTGGGAATTCCCACCCAGGTTCCTAACATAACTAAAGAAAGCCTTGTGATTATCCTTAGTGTCCTGTGCAATTTTTCTCTCGAAGCTGGCCTTAGACGATTTTATGAGTGCCCGTAGTTTTTTGCTAATACTGATCAGAGATGCCTTCCATTTTTGGGAATTTGCTCTATCATGTAGTAGCTTCCTCCCTCTATTGTATAGTTTGTTTATGGCTGGGGTCCACCAGACAGGACGTCTGCCTTTGGGATTGCATGATCCATGCATTCCTGAAGGTGTTCATAGAATGCGTTTATAAAGGATTCTGCGGTCTGGGCCGTATTTTCCACAGGCCCGGGGGCTTTGAAGGATTCCACCTTGGTATTGAGGAGTGTGAAATTTGCTTTAGAGAAGTTTTTCACTGTGGTTTTCTGGGCAGTGGGTGGGACAGGGATGTGAATATCCAGTGAGATTAGTTTATGGTCTGATCTTACCAGTGATGGATACACTTCTGGTCTGGAGCATAGAGTCCCCATGTTGGTGATGATCAGGTCCAGTATGTTTTCCCCTCTTGTGGGAGTGGTAACAAGTTGTTCCATAGCATTTGAGTTTATAAATTCTAGGAACCTTTGGGCTAGGGTGTTGGAGCTAGAGTAATGCTCCCAGTCTATGTTTGGGTAGTTGAAGTTGCCCAATATAATGGTGTTTGGAGAGACCTTCATATTTTCCAGTGTTCTCAGGAAGGCCGAGTGGGGTTCCTGGGTTTGGGAGGGTGGTCTGTAGCAGGCTATAAACTGGAAGGCAGTTTTACCCACTGTTAGTTGCACATGGATAGTCTCTGATGCTTCGTGCTGTGCCACCAACCTGGAGGTGTAGGTATCTTTGACGAATATTGATACTCCCACTCCTTTTGTGGTTCGGTCCAAGTTTTGGGGCCGAAAAGCATGGTATGAGGTATAACCTGGTAGTGCTGGGGTGCTCTCGGGAGCCTTGAACCAGGTTTCTGTTACTGCACAGATATCGATGTTCTCCATGCTAAGGAGAGTTTTGAGTGTGTGCATCTTGAGGTTTAGACTTCTGGCATTGAGTAGCATTACTCTTAGTTTCTTATCCCTTGTGATACCTATGGAGGTGGGTTTGTCTTTTGAGCCTTGCCTAAAAAAGGCACTATGGGGGTAGCAAGAGCCTTTGCCAATATCCAAAAGCCCAGGGGTGACAGGTGCAAGCCATCCCCAGCAAAGAATCATGGCTTGTCGAGCATGTCACCCCAGGCTGACAGGCATTGGATCCCCTTTGAATGACACCAATACTTAAGCCAATTGTTGAAATTGATCATCTTGTCTTCATATTGTGGCATCATTCTTGGTGAGGGTAAGATGCTACTCAAGGTCAGGGTCATACCAGACCACCCTCCCAAACCCAGGAACCCCACTCGGCTCAGAGAGCTCGTCTATGTCTCTTTTCATGAAGTCCAGGGAGGTATGTCTCAGGTCATTCACACCAGCATGGACAATGACTGAGTCATATTTGTACTTGCCTTGGAGTGACCTGAGTGCTTGTGTTATGTGCCGGATCCTAGCGCCCGACAGGCAGCTCACCATGACCTTCTCCTTGTTCAGCCTGGTGAGCGGGACGTCAGTGTCCCTGACGATAGAGTCACTTATTACAAGTGTATCAGGTGTGTTGTTTAGCTTTAAGGGCTGTGACTGTTCGGCACACTGGCTTTGTGAGCTATGTGTTGTACGTGTTTTGTTTTGGGGTAGCGGTTGCTTGGGTGTCTGCTTTGGAGGTCTCTGCTGCTTAGGCAGATTTTTATTTTGAGCCTCCGAGTATGTTTTTGTGTGTTTATGTGTTTGGTTTGCTGTCATGGTAGGTCTATGTGAGACTGGAATTGTAGTGAGTGTGGTTTCCTTCTCCTCCTGACTGGTTACGCCAGTACTGAGTTGAGAGAGCTTAGCCTCCAGTTTGGCTATATGGTTGCATCTCTCACATGTGTTGGAATTTGTTGGGAGGAGGAGAGGGTTGTCTGTGTACATGAGGCAGTTGTAACATTGCCTCAAGATTCCCAGATTCACCAGCTGGACCGGAGAGGAGATTGACAACTGACCTTTGGACATGCTAGAATAGTATTGGGAATTCCTTTATAATTGAAAAAAAGGGCCAATGGGGAAAAAGGTACTCAAGGGGAGTTTTTGAGGGTGTAGTGCTTTTAATTTTTTAGTGCTGACTTAGTGAGCAAGTGCCAGGTAACTTAAATGCAATGTGTTACAGGTAACTTAAATGCAAAAATGACAAACAGTAACTTTCTTTCAAGTGAAACAAGGAAATACGTACAGTAAGCAATGCAGATATCACTAGGGATCCACAGAAGCGCTGAAAAGCCGTGTTTTAGGTGGAATTAGTGTTTCAGGGAAATAACAAGCAAACAAACAATAAGCATACAAACAAAGCTAGATTCAGCAGGCCTGGATCTAGTCTATGCTACAGCAAACAAGGTGTACCAATTTCAGTGAGAAACAGTTCAAATATGCAGGCACTATAAGCCTTTAACCAGAAATTCCCAGCTCAGAAGGGCAGAGTCCAGCCTCTCCTCCCACAAGAGTGCAGACCACGAACCTTCTTCATGTAAAATAACTGGCCTGAAGCCCAAGTGCTTAAACCAGAACTAATACACTTTTAGAATAACAGACACTGAGCCCTCAATCAGCAGTTCCCAACTTAGAAGGATGTAAGCTACCTGTCCTGCCACCACAGTGCAGGCCACAAACCTTCCTAATGTAAAACAACTGGTGTGAAGCCCAAGTGCTTAAACT
>NC_056731.1:1054883570-1054928570 GCF_019279795.1 Protopterus annectens | reverse complement strand
CCCCCTGCACCCCCATATATACATACATATATATATGTGGGGACTCCACCCACCCACATGCCTACTACATATATACCAACTCCAACGTCATACTAACATGAAAGCAAGGAGGAATTTGAACATCTTTCCTCTCCAAAGAATGGCAGAATAAAGAGAGCTACAGAGAAGATCAGAGAGACTTGTTAAGAGAGTCTGCTTCCTTACTGTATGGGCTATACCTAATGATTCCTTAATGTTTTGCATTTCAGTGTGAATTATTGATAATGAATTTATTTTTATGGTATTATATTGCATTTTAAGTAGCTTTTTTTAAAATTCTCAGATGTGTTCACCTCAGCTCTTACGGGGAACATTGCTGCCTCACTACCTCAAAATCCAATTGGCTTCAAATCCAGGACAGGCTATAGCTCATCCTTTACACACTCACTTTAAATTAACTACTTCACCATTTAAAAACATGTTTATTTTCAGAGGCATACCCGATTTTCTGTGAAACTGTAATGACACTCTTCTAGCTAGACCAGAGATGGTGCTACCATTTTGGGGGACCCCAGCAAATGTCAAGTTGTGGCCACTGGGCACATCCCATCTGAATATCACCCTGTTACTGTCATCCCTCATAAGCAACCTTTTAGTTCATGATGCAAAGTTTTAGGAGTAATAAAAACAGACTGAGCTGTAGCTACAATGCTCTTAAATTACGACAGGCCTGTTTACCAAAGGGACATGCACAATTACTGGCATTTAGTTGCAACAATGATAGATTACAATAGCTCTATGTACAGGCCTTAACTTGAAATATTGACCTAGGTACTACATACTGTGTCTACCCCCCCACACACACACACACACATGCATTCTCCTGTACTCCCCCTCTGTTTTTCCCTATCTTGGGCTGACCATGTGCATTACTTTTTTTTCTCCCTTTTCTCACATTTTGCCTTACTCTTCAGTTTTTTGAAGCGCACTGATAGAAATAAGTGACATTTCTGAACATAATCATGCACTGTATGATCTGGAGTGAATTTTAAAGTTTTTTATTCATTTTACACATTATTTTCATCTACAGATAGCTAGAACAGAAATTATGATTAAGGAATTAAATTCACTGACACTGCTCAACTTTAGTTTTCCTTCCATCCTTTTAACATACTTTTTCTGGCAAAGACAACACAATAACCATTTAGAAAATAATTAAATTAAGCCAGGTCTCCTAGGATCCATAGGTGTATTTTGTAGCATTTTTTTCCAAAACACTTAATCTAGTGATGACTTGAACAAAAGTTATGAGTAAGAAAAAAAAAATTCAGTCTTAATTTTTAATCATGTGCCCAAGGCTTAATATTAAAAGTTAACAAAACAGTATCTCACATTAAACTAACATGACAAATTGTTGTAAAGATACACAAATCCAATTAGGGAATACTGCCTGCTTCACTAACCTACCCCCCGAAAAAAGACAGTCACTGCCAATGTATTTTTCTGGTGTTAGAGTAGGATGAAAACAGAGGTTCAAATGGCCACAGTCACATAGTCAAAGTGACTGCTAACATACATATACACAGTGTGCCTTCTCATTCCTCACCAAGCCTGATTTGTTATTGTGAAAAAGTGGGAAAAAAATTTAACAGTAATGTATTACACTTTGTTGCTCCTAGAAAGTGCACTGCCCCTACACAAGCTATAGTAATCGCATTTGTGTACCTCTGAGGTCTGTGACAAAAGTAAAAGAAACAATAAACACACTGTCCCCAGCCTGGGCTCAAGCTACAAATACCTCAAGCATACACCTCTTAGGTTTGATTGTGATTAAAATTACACAAGTAATGACTACACAATAAGTAGAACCCCACATAACCTATAATAACCATCTGTACACACTTCTGATCAGGGCTGATTTTAGAATGAGTGGGTTTGAGGGCAGAGGCCATCACTAAGTCCATTTAAAAATTCCTTTATACAGTCTAGGGCATGGGAGGCCCCAGATTCCTAGAAGCACTAACATGCGGATTCAGTAAACTCTGTGTAGGCTTCATGCAGAGCATACATGGAGTCTACATTTTACTGCAACCGTGCCCAGTGGTGGCAGCACGCAATGCATATTAATGAGGAGTGGCATGCCTATGCTAGGTTTTCCAGCTCACAATAGTATTGCTGGCTGTGAAACCTTGTAAGCAAACAAGGATATCGATTCCATGTAAAGTAGAGCACATATGCCCCCGGATTCACTAATCTTCCATGCAGGACTAGCGTAGTCCTGTACGGAAGCGCCCTTGTAGGAGAATGACGGCAGCACGCTATGCATATTAATGAAGGCGCGCTTCCTGACCTCCTAGGCTTACACGGAGCATGTATGAGTGCAGGGGGCATGTCTGAGAGCAGAGCTCTCATAATAAACACGCCCCCTGCAGTGTAGAACAGCACAAAGTGGAATTAAATGAGCGAGACCGCTCATAGGTGTCCGCATATCCCCACCAACAGTCCCCCATGTGTACAACAGCAACAGCACATAAAAATCAAAAGAAGAAATCCCTTCATGTTTTTTAAAACTCTGAGTACAGCTAAGCGTAGGTGTGCAGGTGTGCCCATTGCTTAGCTATGGTTAAAGTAGCTTAAAAGGCTGAAGAGGATAACAAGAAAGATATATGCAAATAAAGCAACACAGCGATAGTGTAGTTGGCAGAGCATTCGCGTAACGAGCAGGCATTCCTAGTTCGAGTCCCATTGCAGCACAGTCTATTTTACATGGCAAAGCATGGTATAACTAATATCTGGATTGTATAACCCACTAAATAACATATATTTATGAACTGGAGTACTGCAGGAAATGCGCATGTGATGAGTCAATATCATAATGAATAAGGCAGTAGTAAGTAGGTGTAAGCACAGATAAGCAGTAGTAAGCATATGTAAGCACTAGTAAGCATGTTTAAGAGTGTTTGCGCGGGGGTAAGCACTAGGGTAAGCACAGCCTACACAGATTAAGCAAAGGAGAAGCTAACTGGGTGTAAGACACTGTAGCCAGAAGATAGCAGTGCTTACCTCCGTGCAAACCCATGCAAATCCACATACATCTGCTATAAAGTGGCTTAATCACTCTGTATCCAACGGCCGGTGTTTTGCCCAGCAACAAAATAAACAGCCTCTGTAAGGCTCGAATCCAGGACCATGCACACAATACACCAAATGATTTATCACTAAGCCATACCAGATACGCACAACTTTAATGTTTTCAGACACATAACATTCAGCCCAGTCATGCAACAGTACAGATAATGTATACCTACATCTAGATGTATGTGTGTGTGTAAATATGTTGCTATCTAAATGGATACAACATATCTATATATGTAGTTACATATATATATAAATATATATATATATATATATATATATATATATATATATATATATATATATATATATGTATTTATATATATATATATATATCCAAAAATACACACACACACACACACATACACACACACATATATATATATATATATATATATATATATATATATATATATATACAAATATATGAACATATATACATCCAAATGCCAACATGTACACATATATATGTCAACACCTATATGTCCACATATACACAGCAAGTTACATATATGTACGCAGATATATATCTCCGTAGGTATATAGGACATTGTTAGAAATATGTAAGCAAATATATATACCCTTATAGGTATATATGGTTAGACATTTGTAGATAACAATGGTAGATTAACAGAAACATATATGTCCACATGCACCGTTAATGGGGTCGAGAGGCCCCAAACAATATATGTCTCATACGGATTGGCATACCCCCACAGCCAAACACGTCCACCCTGCAATACACTACCAATTTTATTTTATTGTGTTTCATTTAAATAGGGATTTAAATTAGCCTTCTTTTATGTTTCACATGTTTATATCACATTCACCTGTCCCCCACCCACTAGGCAGGCCGACCAGTACAGGCCCATCCAACCCAGGCCATCCTCGACCCATACATTCATTACCTATAGTCCCCCCCCACCGCTGCACACATGCAGCCATGATTCCTTCCCTGGTTACCAGCCAGTAGCTACCACACCACCACACATTGCCCACCCTCCACTCCTCCTCCCCTCAGGACTTATCCTGTATGTTGTCCCAACCCAAGTATCCAAGGTCTGCCAGACACTGTAGTCCATGCACATAGCCATGCATACCTTTGCAGTCATGATTTTAGAGGAAAGTGGAATACCCAATTTTTGGGTTGTCCCACATGGGACGAATGTTTCTCTGGTAATAGCAATAGAATTCACGTGTGACTTTGTTTACATGGTTTTATTTGTAGGTATCGCAAATTATACATGGCGCACAAGGTTGCCTGTTATGCAAACAAAACCTAATAGGAACATCTAAATCAGGTATACGGGAAACACACATGGGTGTAAGCCTGTTTGTGCTGAGGTAAGCACTGCCTACACAGGTTAAGCAATTTAGAAGCTAACTGAGTATAAGACACTGTAACCGGAAGTTAGCAGTGCTTACCTCCGTGCAAACCTGAGCAAACCCGCTTACAACTGTTTTAAAGTGCCTTAATCACTCTGTATCCAACGGCCGGTGTCCTGCCCAGCAACAAAATAAACAACTCCTGCAAGGCTCAAACCCAGGTCCCTACATACCATAGGCAATGTGATTAACCACTAAGCCACCACAGATACACATAGCCCTGATGTTTTCACAAACATAGAATCCAGCAATACCAGTCAACATTACAGGACACGTAGCTAAATATGTAGATGTATGTGTGTTGTTCTTGCATTAAAGTTACATGATTTTACTTGCCATGGTTTGGTGGCTCCTTTGGTTCCTGTTATATTTGATATTTTTATTGGAGCACCAATTTACCTTCACTACCTTCTGGGTACATACACACACACACAGACAGACACACACACGCACACACAGACACACACACACATATATATATATATATACATATATATATATATATATATATATATATATATATATATATATATATATATGTATATATCTGCCTATTGTAGACATGCTGATTTGACCAGCACAGGTACTCGGTGCTCACTGTTATTACTCCTACACATGGATGCTAATACATTTCTACACAGGGTTGAGGGGCACACCTGCCAACTATTGACATGTCCTACAACCACTTGATATGTCAGGTACTCTGTTGGCTTCCACACAATAACCAGATGCTCAGATCACTGCATACTGTACACATGCAACATTCCATCGTTATAACTGGGGCAGCTCAGGTACTCTGTGCTCTGCTGCTATGTTACCCACACATAGATGCTTACTGTTATACTACATAGGATTGTGGGGGGGCACACCTGACAATTGTAGACATTTTTGCTATACCCACCTGATATTTCAGGTACCCTGTTGGCCTTCCCACATCAACCTGACACTCAGAGCTCTGCATATTGTACACATGAAACAATCCATCCTTCTACTTTGGCAAGCACTGGTACTCTGTGCTCACTGTTATTAGTCCTACACATGGATACTAATACATGTCTACATAGGGTTTGGGGGGGCACACCTGCCAACTGTGGACATTTGCTTTGACCACACTGGTATTTCTGGTAGTCTTTTGGCTTCCTTTTAAATCTGTATTCTGACCTATCCTGAGGACTGCAGGCATATCAGTGTAGTACAGTTTATAGGTTTTATTGACCTACATTGCCATTTCAGACTTCCTACCCTTCATGAATGACATCTCACTTCCTGACCTGTTATACTCTGTGTAGGTCTGAAGGGGGGTTTATCTCCATTGCCATACCTTGAGCACCTTAGCAAAGATTTTCCTTGTGTTCATCTACACCTGTCCTGCTGGCTGGGTGGGACTGTTGTTGGGTATGTGAACCTTGATGACATGCATGTGTGTGCCATATGGACACACATTCATCCAGCACATGTCCTGCAGTTGTTTTTTTCACCTTGTCTGTTACTGGCTACTTTGTTGACACCAGTATTTGTTATGGTTTCATGCTGCCCATATAGCTGTCCACTATCTGCTGCCATCCCATTCAGCCACCCAGTTCTCTTCCTTGCATGTTTGCATCCATATCATTGACACAACTAGCAGACCATACTACTGCATTCAGTGATTGATACAAAGGGTGACTTACCTTGTGGCTGTGCCAGTATTGAGGATGGTGCTGGAGGGCTGACTATGTCAGATGCAAATAGCACACTCCCTATACATGGTAAAGCACAGGTAGTGTCCTTTTTGGCATCTCTTTTACTGTATGTGCAAGTCAGAAAGAGTTTCCATTCCCTGAGTTCCTACTGTGTCAGTGCATGCGCTATGTTTTGCCTCTTTGCCAAGGCATACTCTGCATGCCTCCATCTGCCTATAGGTGCAGGCTCAGGTTGTTCCTCCTTTGAGTCACTCTTTGCCTGCACTGGCCTTGGCAATGGTGGGGGGGCTGTGTGGCCCTGCCCTGTGCTGTTCCTGCTTCCGCTGCTTCCGCAGGATCATGTTGTGTAGCATGGCACACACCATGAATATCTGGGTACATGTAGCTGGAGAATACCACACCAGATGTGTCCAGGCACCGAAGCCATGACTTGTGCATCCCAAACACACGCTTTATTATGATTCTTGTTTGTGCGTGTGCCTCATTGTGGAGCTCTTGTCTGGGTGTGTGTGCATTTCTGATGGATGCTATCAGCCATGGCTCCAGTGTGTAACCAGCATCCCCCACTAGATGGCCATATGGGATGTCCCCATTGGCAAATCTCTGGTACAGCTGCATCAGATGCCAGATGTGTTGAATTGTGATAGCTCCCAGGGCTTCCAGCACAAACATTCATTATAATGGCCTGGGCATCGCACATGACCTGGCAGTTGATGGAGGGGAAGGCCTTGTTATTTATGTAGACTCTGCCCTGCTCATGGGGTGGTGCTTTTATGTGTATGGGCGTGCAGTCTATAGCACCCACTACTTCAGGGTATTCTGCTATTTGTTGGAAGAGATGCATATTGCTGGCCAATGCCTCACGGGTGTTGAGGAAATATATGTGCTCACCGGCATGTGCTGACATGGCATCCAGGAACTGGTGGAGTGCCCTGGATGCTGATGCCTGTGAGATCCCCATGATATCCCTAGTTGGCCTTTGGAAAGTACCTGTGGCTAGTATTCTTAAGCCTACACATACCTTAGTTTCCACTGGGATGTGTTTCCCCTCTGTTGGCTCTGTGTCTGAGGTGTGGCCAGTACAGCTCAACAATATGCTGTAGGAGGTTCCTGTCCACCATAAAGTGCTCCACTATCTCCAGCTCATGTAGCGCCTGGTAGGTTTCCCTGGGTCTGTACACTCTTCTCCTCCTCACTGTGTGTTGGTCATCAGCATTCACATCCTCACCACCCTCTGCCTCTTGCACTTGCTGGTTTATGATAGTAAAAGCAGCCCCTAACATTTTTTCTCTTGCTTTTATTTTGTAAAAGTTCCCTGTTCGTATACACCGGTGGTACAGAGTTTTTGGGAAAAAACAAGAGGGAAAGGTGTTTGCATAGTTTATAGTGGTGTGCTAGGCTGAGCTGGTCTGCTGCCTGTGTAATTGGCTGATTCTGATACATTTCACCTGCCAGCTATGCTAGTTCTCCTTGATTACCTTCCTACTGCTGTTTTCCCTTCCCACTGACTGCCTGTTTAAGCCTGTGTGCGCGCCACACAAACAGAGTGCTCACATGTGCACAGAGCTGTTATTAACTGGTTTAACGTCTTCTTTCTTCCTGTAAAACCCGGTGCACGGTGTGCACACCCACTTACACTTTGTAAAGACTGCTAGCATGTTTAGACACACTCCCTACTTAGCTATGCTAAGCTAGGAGCAAACTCAAGCTACAGGCCTCCAATCTGCTTACAGGATGCCTTACACCCCCCCACCCCATGATGTCACCTACCTCCTAGTCATGCACCCAGCTATTCATACTCTTACCCTGTTGGGACCTGCCTCACATGCTGGGGAAAACTGGGATTCACTATCCTTCCCCTCATTTGCATAGGATTGCCTGCTAATGCATAGTTACATCTCACACTGAGCCTCCCCCCATAACAACCACTACTCACTGGCCAGGTTGTCTTCTGTCTGCCATTAACTTGCATGGCAGAATACTGATTTTAATTAGAATGCTTATTTTAGGTTTATTTTCTTATTTTCCCCCTGATCCCGTTTGTGTGCCACTGCCATTACCCTATGTTTAAATAGCCGGGAGCGACGAAAAATAATAAAGATTTTTTTTGTATTATTTGCAATGCCAATGGCCTTATACTTTGCCAATGGCATGCTTCCTCAATGATATGCAGCCTTTATTTGGAGCTATCATAGCTCCATTTTGCATTTTGCAGAAATGTACTCGGTTACTAACCAAGTACATTTCTGTGGATAGCACTAGTCTTGCATGAACTGTTGTAAGCTTCCTGGATTGCAAAATCACCTCATCTGCATGGATTTCATCTGCAAATTGGGTGGTTTGCATACCAGGGCTTATTCCGTGCAGGATTAGTGCAGGAGCACCTGTGCATGCCCCTGCATGCTGTTTCTGGATCCCACGGCAGACGTTTTGCCTGCATGGCCTCCTGCACCAATCTTGCACTCCGTGCAAGCTTTAGTGAATCCGGGGGATGGTTTGCTGATTTGCACAAAATGCCACAATCATCACCACATCTGTACACATATAAATTATCAAACTCTTATAGCTAGAAATATGGGCAAAAGCCATACATAATATGGGACAAAGGACAAAAACTAGGGACACACATTAAATATTGCTATTAGAAACTTGAAAAGTTGATAGAATGACAGGTTTTGCATTTGCAAACATTTTCTAAAGGGTATGAAGTCTGAGACTCAAATCTCTGTAATTATTTCCTGACTTCAACCTTAAAAAATGTACCAATTTGCCAGAAAACTACAATTGTATAAGAAATAGGCCAAAAATATAAGGAAAAATCTGGGCATTCTGAAAAACAAATCTGTACAGCTGAGATATCTGGCTGTACAAATAGTTGTTGTTCTGTTAGTGTAACATATCTGCACAGAGACCAACTTAATGAGAGGATAAATAACCAATAATAGGGACATATTTGATATAAATGTCATATGGGAATGAGTTTCCTCTTAGTGCGAGAAATTTGGATAAAGCCATAAAAATGGGAAGACAAAGGGCCAGACATATGGACATATTGTTAATATGCCACGTCAGTACTTATAAAGTTGTTAGAATATATAGGTATTACATTAGTGTGAACTTTCTGAAGAGTATGAAATTTGAAACTCAAATGTCAATCATCAGTTATTGATTGCACTCTGCAATGTCATAACAATAATTTGCAAGGAAAACATGCTATGAGGAAAATATAACAAATATGAGACAAAAACTGGACATTCTGCACAGAACAGAACAACTGAGTGATATGCACCCAAATGTCCATAATACTGAGTCACATCTGTCCAGACAGCATCTCTGTGATATGGCAGAAAGCCACATATTTAATAAGGAAAACATCTGGACATCCTGGTAATATCAAGACAGTTGAGTCTTATGAATGTGAAGTATATGGTCCAAACAAAGTACAGGATAGTGTACCTACAGTGCAGAGTACTGTGATATCCTCTTCCTGGCATTTTGTGCTGAAGTTGTGCTGATGATCTGTAACGGGACATGGGACTGCCATGTAAAATGATTACTCAGGGGAAGAGTGTGTATTGAATAGAGGCACACAGATAAATTGTAGGAATGAACACATGAAAGAGTACAGGTGAAACTCCCACATGTACAGCATAGGAGGGCATATCAATGGAAGATGGTTGTAGCAGCAACACCTAGCACATATATATGGTACAATACAGACTGTACAGTGAAAATATGTTGTCTGTGTCTGTCACACAAGGTGACATAACAATATGTAGGTTGTGTGTGTAAGAAAAGCATCCTTATATGAATAACACAGAAGACATCTGTCAGGGATCTGGCATACAATTGAGGTACTGGGAAGCTGTGCAAACTTATATACCTGAATATGAGTGTACTCCCAGCAGAGGTCTCCAGCATGGTGGCCACAGGTAAAGGATCATGGCAAACATTACAAGAACCAATCACAATCGTTAACAATATCTGAATAATACCACTAATAATCCCATGCCTCTGACATAAAATGTGATGTGGAGTGACAACAGATGAGCCTGGACATGCACTGGACAACTAGTATGATACATTCACACTCTATGAGGCTAACCATGTACACTGTCCTGGTACTGTAATATCTGCAGAAGGTGTTAGGAGGGACACTGCTTTGCCTGAATGTGACAGTATGGGCACTACAGACTAGTTGCCTTGTGTGCATGGCATATATCTATGTCACAATTCACACTGTAACAAATGATATACATGCCAATAATGTTGTCAAACACCTATGTATGCAGTTAGTGCATAAAGTGAACCGGTAGTACACGTGCATCTGGTGTAACAACTTGATTGGTGTTCCGTACCATGAGGCAGTCATGCATATTCACCAAAAAAAATACCTAGGTATGGACAATAAGCTGTGTGACATCACACTGTGACAAAGGTGGTACACTTCAGTTACACATCACTTGAACATGTGTAGGGAGGTATATGGAGAAGGGTGCATTGCACTCAGTTATTGGTGTGATGAAGGCTGGGAACCATGATGTTAGTATGGCCTCTGATGTGTATTTCCTTCACATAGCCAGTACTTGTGTTATAGTCAAGGGAGTAGTCAGCAATGTGACCTCATGCTGTTGTATGAACCACTTACCCTCTACCCTTGGACACAGGTCACATACCTATTGGTCTGATTATAGGGTGTGATGTCCACATATACTTGGGTGGTATGTCTATTTCCTGATGCAACACATCTCTCCATGTGTATTGCCAATGCAGGTGTTGCCATGGCTGTGGCAGCAGTCTCTGGTATGTGTTGATACTTTGTGTATTATTCTAATATTACAGTTGGAGACAATGATTGCCCACAAGCAGTAGTCCTTCAGGCAGCTGTTTGGACACAGCATGTTTATGCCATCTGTAATGTTCATCAATTAACTAAGGGGCAGGGAAGGGCCTAGCAGACACTCCTGATGTACTGACCAGATTACTGGACCTAAGATATATGTCACATCACACATTTCAGCATAGTGAGATGCCATGTATGCCATATACTGGTATAACCATTTGGTGATATAGCTGTTTATGGCCACGTGTGACAGTGCTGATTGAATACCATAGTGTGACTTTTTGTCAAATGCCTTCACCTGTTTAAGTTCCACAAGATAATACTGTTGTCATCATGCATGCTCTCGATGTCCTCTTTGTGGACATCTATCAGATATAATGGACCTGATGTTCAGTACACCTTGAATATTTCTAGTATACATGTAGAAGAGGTCCACAATGACATGTTGGTCTACCTCACAATCAAGGAAAGTCAAGATGTCTCTGTACATGCTTGCATCAGGTGCTGTCCCACCAACTCAGTTGGACGCATGTTATTGTATACCCTAGAATGGGAATATAGGTCATGTGGAGGGTGTACTGAACTGTGGTTTTCTATTAGGTGTATGCACAGTGTCAAGCCATAGGTGATATGTGATGTTGTCACGGTACATTCATTCCATGAAATAGGTCTGAAGGAAGGTAATACAGTGCATACTATCTAATGTGATCTGGCCTGGAGTTCTGACACTAGACATGCGGTTATCATTGATGAAACCCCTAACTGGGGTTTAAACCTTCCATCAGGTGATGGGTAAACATTTGCCTCACTGACAAAATAATTGTGAGTCAACCAAAACGGTCCAAGCAGGATAAACTTCTGTTGAACACCAAGAATGTATAAAAAACTGTTTTATTGAAAAAGGTTAGCACTTTTGTGGGGTTACTGCTTCAACATGCCAAATAAGATGGTTGACTCACAATTATTTTTCTCAGACTATTTGTCAAACCCTGGGATCTGTGCTTGGCCCTTCACAGTTTGAACTGTATTTCTCAATAGTTCAGGCTAAAGTATATGGCCTTTGGTTTACCAAGTTTGCTGATTCATGCATATTGTGTGCAATCAATCAGTCCACCAATGGTGATAACATAGTACAGGTAGAGCTAACACACACAATTGAATGGTGACAAAGGCACATGATCTACAAATAAATGTAGAAATATAGTTTTGTAATGTTGTCCATCTGAAAAATGGAGTTCCATGTTAATCATAGCATTGATAACAGTCCTGCTATACAAAAAAACAGTGCTGCAAGCACTGGGAACACATTTAGATAGCAATCTGAACTTTGACCACCAAGTGTGCACACGGCTATTGAAAGCTACATTGTGCAGATCATGAGTTATGCTATCATATTGACATATTAGGATTATATGACAGCATTGTAGTCAAATCTTATTATAGCAGTAATAGAGTATAATGCTATTTTTTACATTTTACCTCAGCAGATGCATGTAGCAGTTGGACAGACCACAGGGATTTATCCAAAAGATAACACAGGGCCTACACATCATGCCATGATGTATGTGGATAGAGTAAAAGTCATGTCACTGTAAACTTTATTGTATAGGATGATGTGGCTTCCATCTGGCCCCCAGCCCAGTCTTTGATCCTGCCCTGGTGGGAGCACTACATATCCAAAAATGTAATAAAGGTGATGACAGCAGTGTCTGTTGAGGACAAGATGGCAGTATCCCACATGCTGGTGTAAAATGCTCTCTATAATGTCAAGCATCAGCTCACACACACACTCAGCTGACTGCAGTGATAATAGAACCCCTGCATATCTAAGTATACTGGCTACAGAACACAGTACTTTATGCAAGTGCCACAGCTCAATTCTGGTTTAGAGTGTGTCAGACAACACTTTATCTGATGACATCACCAGCGTAGGGTGAGGAGAATATGGTGATAGCAATGCCCACATGCTAGTGTTAAAGGCTGTTTGTCATATCAAGCCAGAGCACAAACACCCCCCACCCCCAGATGGCTTCAGTGAGACTAGAACCACTACCTATCTAAGTACACAAACTACAGACCACAGAACTTTATGGAAGTGCCCCAGCACAAGTCTGATTTGGAGTGTGTCAGACAACACTTTATAGCTGATGATATCAACAGTGACTTCTGAGGACAAAATAACAGTGTCCCACATGCTGGTAAAATGTTCTCTGTAATGTCAGGCAACAGCACACACACACCCAGTTGACTACAGTGAGAACAGAAAATGAAAGAAAACCGCTTAGGGTCCCGCTACTCAGCATGCTTTATTGATAAAATTAACGTTATCTGCTTTGTAAAAACGTTTTTGTATAACACTATGGTTAGACTTCTTCAGACGAACCAACAAACATTTGGTAAAAACTGCTTATTTTTATAACAGCTATTTGATTTAGAAGCCCGCCAAATTCAAAAACCTGACGTGACTTCTTAAAGTGACAATGCTTTTACGATTGTAAAATGATAAAATTTACTTATAGTCACTAAAATTATTCAAGTTTATAAAATGTGTCAGTTTAATTAATTACCTAGTACATATGTAAAAGAGTATATATATATATATATATATATATATATATATATATATATATATATATATATATATATATATATATATATATATATATATATATATATATATATATATATATATATATATGTAAGTGTATGCATAAAACCTATCAAAAATTGATTCATTTAAAGATAAAAATCACTCGTAAATTAAATATATAATTTAACAAAATGCATTAGAAACTAGAATAAATGAGAAGTAAGAATTTATCATATATAAAGTATATCATGTAAAAAAATTGATGAATATCCATAAATTATCTTTCTAAGCTTCTTAATTTTCAAAGGCACATTAAAGAACATTTCTCATTGAGACCAGGATAGGTGAAAGCGTTTAACCTAATCTGCCATACAAGTTCACTTTTTTCCAGCAATAAATTAAAAGGTCCCCCTCGGATGTCCTGTTTAATCTGATGAATTACTTTGAAACAAAATTTGTGCTCAGGATGATCCGAAAGATGTCTTGCTAAGGCACTGTCTTCTTTTCGCAAATTAATACTTCTTAAATGTTCATAGACTCTATCTCTTAATCTTTGCTCCATCTTACCTATGTAAAAAGATGGGCATGCTTGACAAATTGCTGCATAGACAACCCCTTTGGAATTGCAGTTATATTTACCCTTAGTGTAAATTTTAGTTCCATTTATCATTACTGTAATACCTGTAATGATATATTGAAAATAATGACAATTGCCACATTGTACCATTCTCTTGTGGCAATATTTTACGATTCTCCTTGGACTTCGTGAGCATCAAAGAAATATTCCTGAAGAATTGGAATTTACTTCATGAAGATCATACTTTAATATCTAAATTAGGGTCCATGTCGAAATTCATATGGAAAAAAGGTTTTAACTTTAAAGATATGTTCCAGATGCATCAAGATATCAATTTGATGACTTGCCACAAGGGAATGGTACAATGTGGCAATTGTCATTATTGTCAATATATTATTACAGGTATTAAAGTAATGATAAATGGAACTAAAATTTACACTAAGGGTAAATATAACTTCAATTCCAAAGGGGTTGTCTATGCAGCAATTTGTCAAGCATGCCTGTCTTTTTACATAGGTAAGACGGAGCGAAGATTAAGAGATAGAGTCTATGAACATTTAAGAAGTATTAATTTGCGAAAAGAAGACAACGCCTTAGCAAGACATCTTTCGGATCATCCTGAGCACAAATTTTGTTTCAAAGTAATTCATCAGATTAAACAGGACATCCGAGGGGGACCTTTTAATTTATTGCTGGAAAAAAAGTGAACTTTTATGGCAGATTAGGTTAAACGCTTTCACCTATCCTGGTCTCAACGAGAAATGTTCTTTAATGTGCCTTTTAAAATTAAGAAGCTTAGAATGATAATTTATGTATATTCATCAATTTTTTACATGATATACTTTATATATGATAAATTCTTACTTCTCATTTATTCTAGTTTCTAATGCGTTTGTTAAATTATATATTTAATTTACGAGTGATTTTTATCTTTAAATTAATCAATTTTTGATAGGTTTTATGCATACACTTATATATATATATATATATATATATATATATATATATACTCTTTTACATATGTACTAGGTAATTAATTAAAGTGACACATTTTATAAACTTGAATAATTTTAGTGACTATAAGTAAATTTCATCATTTTACAATCATAAAAGCATTGTGACTTTAAGAAGCCATGTCAGGTTTTTGAATTTGGCAGGCTTCTAAATAAAATAGCTGTTATAAAAATAAGCTGTTTTTACTTAACAAATGTTTGTCGGTTCGTCTGAAGAAGTCTAACCATAGCGTTAGACAAAAATGTTTTTACAAATCAGGTAACGTCAATTTTGTCAATAAAGCATGCTGAGTAGCGGGAGCCTAAATGGTTTTCTTTCATTTACGGTTTGTGTTTTGAAGAGAACAGAAACCCTATTTATCTAAGTATATAGACTACAGAACTTTACATTTAAGGCAAGCACCATAGCTCAAGTCTGACTTGAAGTCTGTCAGACAACACTTTTTAACTGATGACATCAGCAGTTTCTGTTAAGGACAAGATAACAGTTCATAGGTTCATAGGTTCATACTAGGCTATCTGCCCTAGGGCATTTATAAGCCTAGCCAGAGTGTGTTTGGCTTTCGCCACCCATTTTAAATTATTTTTGCTATGCCCTTTTTCAAGGTTAGTATACTGTGCCTCTGTCTAATAGTGACACAGAAGTGATACCCGGGGTAAACCTACGATCTCCTATCCACTCATCAAGATTCCTCTTGAAGAGAGTCAATGAGGGACTTTGCCTAACCTAGACTCGGATTTTATTCCAGAGTGAAGGGAGCCTCTAGGTTATGAATCTGTCCCTCCAGCATGTCCTATTTATTTCAGTGCTGAGGTTCATGTCTCTCGAGTGCGTAGCTCGATGGGATTTGGATTTTCTGAGGTGCAGCATGTCCATTAATTCTGGGTTGGACATGGCTTTATACGTCAGGCACAGATCGCCTCTGAGCAGGCGGTATGCCACTGAGTAGAGCTGGAGTTTCTTTAACCAGGCAGCATATGGCATCTGTTTGAGCCCTTTGATCCTCTTGGTGAGGTACTTTTGGGGTCTTTCCAGTTGCTGCAGGTGTCTGGTAAGGAACATCCCAAAAGGGGCATTGTACTCAATTATGGGCCTGACGAGGGATGAGTAAAGAGGCACGATGACCTCCCCTGATCTAGATGTGAATCCCTTCATGATTAGGTGGGCCATATAAAATCTTTTTCTAACAACTTTGGACACGTGGTTGTCAAATGAGAGATTGCTATCAACTTGGGTCCCCAGGTCCCTAATTACTTCTTCTGTACTTAATGGAGTACCACCGATGTGGTAATTTGTGGGCACTTTGTTTTTGCCAAAGGGGATGACTATACACTTTTTGGCATTTAGCTTGAGGCCATGGCTCTGGCACCAGTTGTCTGTTTTTATGAGGCCCTTTTGGAGGAAGCTAGTGTCGACTGGAGAGTCAATTATGGCGCCCAGTTTGCAGTCATCTGTGAACTTAGTCAGCCACAGTCCTTCCATGTTGGCCTGTACCTCTGAGAAATATATACCGAACTAGAGAGATTGTTCCTGAACAGTGTCCCACATGCTGGTGTAAATGCTCACTGTAATGTCAAGCAACAGCTTACACACACTGTCTTGACTGCAGTGAAAACAGAGCACCTACTTATCTAAGTAAACATACTACACAATTCTGTATTTATGGCAAGCTCCACCGCTCAAGTCTGAGTTGGAGTATGTCAGATAACATTTTATAGCTGATGACATCTGCAGTGTCTGGTAAGGAGAATATGGTAATGTCAGTGTCCCTCATGCTGGATTAAAATGGTCACTGTAATATCAAGCAACAGCTCACGCACGCACACACACACACACACACACACACACACACACTTGACTTCAGTAAGAATAGAACCCTAGTTCTCTACGTACACAGACTACAGAACACAGTACTTTACACAAACACTACAGCTCAAGTCTTATTTATACAGGACTGCAGCTGACCCTATAGTAGATGACATCAGCAGGCCATGCAGGAGATAAGAGGTTAGGAGACCTGTACAAAATGGATGTGTAGGCATGAGCAAGTACAAAAATATTTCCATTGCATGTTAGTAGAGAAGTAACTGCAAAATGCACACATCTGGTCTGCTGTCTAGACACACACAAACCCAGATGACTGTAGTAAGAACAGTACCCCTACCTATCTAAATACACAGACTACAGAACACAGTATTTTACCCAAGTGTCACAGCTCAAGTCTGACTTATACAGGAGTGCAGGTAAACTTATAGTAAATAACATCAACAGATCATGCAGTAAGAGGTTAGGATGCTTTATGAAATGGATGTATAGGCATGAGCAAGTATCAAAGTACTGTCATTGCATGGTAGAGGAAAAGTAACTGTAAGATACACACATTTGCTCTGCTGTCTACACACACACACACACACACACACACACACACACACACACACACACACACACACACACACACACACACACACACCAACCCACCCACTGGACTGTAGTGAGAAGACTACAGAACTCAGTACTCAATGCGAGTGCCACAGCTCATGTCTGATTCATATAGGATTGTAAGTGAACTTATAATAGATGGCATCAGCAGGCCATGTGGAGGACAACTGGGTCTGAGGCCTGCATAAGCACAAAGTTTCATAGATTCATATGTAGCTACTAGCCTAATAGCAATAGGGTGTGTAAGAAGCCCTTTATTGAGCACAGTTGGAGGGTTGGTGTTAGCAGTGTGTGTTTGTGAGCAGCACCAGCTGGCCCTGTCCATGAGAGACATAAGTACCAGCTCAGAGGTGACTGTACAATCACACATCCAGTAGTCAAGTTTGCAATTGAACATGGTCATTGAGGATTACTGTTATTACAGCCTCTGGGGTGGCACCTATATCCCCATACACAGGTCCAGTTGCTCTCAAACTTACTCTGATAACAATGATGATTTAAATATGCTTAATAAGGCTGCTTGTGTCTTTACACAGCTAGGTTTCTATTGCCTTATGTATAGTGATAACCATGCATTCTCAAAACTTACCAATACAATATGTGAGAGATGTATGTATACAATGAATATAGAATAAATGTTCTCCCTCTCTCTCAGGTAACAGCAAACCAGATATCAAATAGGTTGTCAGCAGACATACTTCACCTCCTCAACAAACCAAATTCACAACACATAAACCCACATACATAGAGGTACTCATTAGAAGCTAACTGAAAGGGCAAAGTCCTTGCAAATGAAACCTTTCTGCACATGGCTGTCACAACAGAACCTACTACCATAAAAACAAATGTATCAGGGTCTCTCCCATTAAGCCCTTAAAGCAAAACCTCAAAACCAATGTCTTGGTCATAGCTGAATCCATAGTGAGACACACATATGTCCCCCTCTCCAGGTTGTACAAGGAGAAAGTCATGCTCAGCTGCCTGTCAGGTGCCAGGATCCACAAAGCCATGGGCACACTCAAGTCTCTTAACAGCAATCACAGTTACATGTCTGTCATTAAGCTTTCTCAACCAACTTACTCCACCAAGACAGATCCACACTAAAAGCATCTATGCCCCATGGCTTACCAAGAGCACTAGGCAACTTATGAAACAAAGGGACAAAGCATGGAACACCTGGCACAAATACAAAACTACTCCTAATAGGCAAACATTCTTACAACTTAGAAACACTGTAATAAAGCAAATCAGACTAGATAAACAAAAATACTATAGTGAAATTCAAACTAAGCATGATATCAAACCACAAAAGTTCTGGGCCGCTATAAACAGTATTCTCCAATCAGGCAAATCAGCAACCCCTCGTCCAAACATAGACACCACCTCTATAAACACAGCCACCCAATTCAATGAGTTCTTTACCAACTCTATATTAAAGCTGTCAACAGACACTTCTCAACCCCGACTATACTATATAACCCATCAAATAATGCTAACTCCTTCACCCTTCAACCTGTACCAACTTACACAATCTATAGACACCTAACCAAACTTAAACCCACCACCTTAGCAGTAGACAAACTACCTGCCAAATTCCTACAAATAGCCACCAAAGCTATTTCCTGCCCAGTCTCTGTAATCATTAACAGATCAATCTCAGGACAAAAGGTGCCATTTCTCTGGAGAATCTCCAACATTATATCAACTCACAAAGGGGGCAACTCCACTGACCTAACAATCTACCACCCAATAGCTATGCTTTCTACACTGGCTAAAATAATGGAAAAATGTATCCACACTCAGGTCCTAACACATCTCCTCTCCAGCAATCTTCTTGTCAAAACTCAACATGGATTCTTCCCCAACCATAGCACTACCACTGCACTCATCTATTTCAGTAACCTAGTAAATATGCAATGCAACAATGGCCAACTAGTGTCTGCAGTTTTCCTTGACTTATCAAAGGTTTTTGATATAGTCTCCCATACAAAACTAATAACATCACTCTCAGAATTAAAACTAACTACCCCCTCTCTATTATGGTTTCAGGACTATCTCTCCCAATGCCAACAACTCACAACTCACAAAGGGGGCAACTCCACTGACCTAACAATCTACCACCCAATAGCTATGCTTTCTACACTGGCTAAAATAATGGAAAAATGTATCCACACTCAGGTCCTAACACATCTCCTCTCCAGCAATCTTCTTGTCAAAACTCAACATGGATTCTTCCCCAACCATAGCACTACCACTGCACTCATCTATTTCAGTAACCTAGTAAATATGCAATGCAACAATGGCCAACTAGTGTCTGCAGTTTTCCTTGACTTATCAAAGGTGTTTGATATAGTCTCCCATACAAAACTAATAACATCACTCTCAGAATTAAAACTAACTACCCCCTCTCTATTATGGTTTCAGGACTATCTCTCCCAATGCCAACAAGCTGTTCAGTGGAAAAACTCCCTTTGCCCCTACTTCCTGTAAAACTTGGAGTACCCCAAGTATCAGTCATTGGACCCCTACCTTTCACTGTATTTGCAAATAATCTTCACAAAGCCATCCCTCTAGCAAACCTGGTTCAATACGCTGATGACTCCACCTTAATCTGCTCTGCCCACACCCTCCAACAACTTCAAATCAAGACCTAAGAAGCCTTTGCATCCATTGAAACCTGGCTAACAAACTCCCAGCTAATACTATATCCTAAAAAGACCCAACGTATGTTCTTTCATCCTTCCAAAGCAGCAGCACCTACTCTCCCATTTTCTATTTCTGCATTAGATAATACGCCTATCTCCCCCTGTCCCACAAACCAAATTACTAGGGTTCATTATTGACAATAATATGAAATTTGACAAACACTTAGCTCATACAATAACCAAAATCAACAAAAAACTAGGTACTCTTTACAGATGTAAAAAATTCCTAACCAGCAACAGTAAAGTTACCCTAGCTCGTACCCATCTTCTCTGTACCTTACTGTATGCTTCTCCTGTCCTAATTAATCTAAACAAGAGCAATTTAAATAAGCTATCAGTATGCTACAACAAATAGTAGAATTTGCCACAAGCTCCTCCTACCACACCCACCTCTGTCAGGCCTTTAAATAGCTTTCCTGGTTTGAACTCCCTAACACATTAGCTCTTAATCAACTTCTTCGAGCTCACCAAAGACTGTACCAACCTGACAAAACTCCAGCCTTATAAGACCTTATCATCCTCCACTCCCATAACTGAGAACTTCAATCCACTAACAAGGCACTAATCGCAATCTCCAAAAGCCATTACAGCTCTGATGACTCCCTGTATTTTAGCAACATTGCCAAGACTTGGAACTCCCTACCACTACAAATCAGGGTGCAACCTAATAAAACCATCTTCAAAAACAGCTTATTTCCCACCTAAACAACTCCTGGACATGCAACTGCCTAGCACCTGGCTGACATATTTTAACTCCTTTCCCCTACCTACTATCCAGCCTCTTTAAAACTCCCACAGATGCACTATATATTATCACATGTTACTTACCAGCTCACTGTCACCTACTTCCCACTGCCCAATCTATGCCCACTAACCCTCCCCTAGATTAAGCTGAAAAGCTTTCCCTTAAAATGTCAATGCACCTCATATGAACCTGTCTAAATTATCCTCCTTTTTTAGTTTTTCCTTTCTTGTCTTATCTTCAGTACATCTTCAAGATTATCTCTACTAAACATACTGTATGAACAACCATGATATGTTACTACCTGCTATACTTTTAATTGTATGTCTAAATCTCTATGCTTATGTAAATATCTTATGCAATCATATGCTGTCTGCTGTATTTTTATAACTGAATGTGTAAATATCTTATGTATAGTATGTTAGCAATTGTTCTGGATTGTTTCTGCCCAGGCCTCTGGTGAAAACGGACAGCACTGTCCAGTCAGACCTTCCTGGTAAACAAATGTAAAATAAAATAAATTATAAAACATATTGGAGTAAATGGCTTGAGATGTACCTCACGAGACTATATGAAGAGAGATATGACTGACCTCTCAGATTATGTGTCCCAGACATGTATGCCCATAGCCCTAAGCCGCATTCTACCATCACCCAGGATGATGACTAAATACAAACAAAAGAACTGTCAACATCAAAAATTGGCTTAGCTAATGTCATTCCAGGGAGATCCAGTAGTTGTCAGGCTGAGATGATATGGTTGACAGACCACACTGCTTTACGAGGGGTGGTCTTCATCCATCACCCTTGCCTTATGGTTAATGGCAAAGGTACTTGCCTCCCTCATAGTGACTTTTTTAGGCAATGTCATAAGAACAAAGTTCCTGATATAAAAATATCCGCAAAAGACAAACTCATGGTTATGCTGCTTAATGCTAGGAGTCTAAATCAGAAACTACACTCAGTAGAGGCATGTCTTTCTTGGGAAGATGTCGATGTTTGTGCGGTCACAGACACATGGTTTAGGGCCACATAAAGTACTCTGGCCATGAAAGGCTATAATGGCTTCCACACATTCAGGCCACAAAATGAATGTGAAAGAACCAAAGGAGTAGGTGTATCCATCTTCATAAAAGACAAGTACACCTCAAGCCTGGTTAAGTAGTACAACTCCCTAGAGTTATTCTAAGTCCATCTAATTGTGGAAAAAAAACTTCATGTCATTGTTAGCTACAGGTCCACCAACATGAACTATGGAAAACACACAGTGCCTTCCTGGACCTACTTGACTCACTCATAATACAGGCAAACATCCTAGACATGGGTAACCGTAACTATTCTTCCATCGATTGGGATACATATATGAGCTCAAACACGCTTACCCTAAAGTTCCTCCACTTTGTAAACATGAATGCACTGGAACAGTTAGTCTGCTGCCCCACAAGGGGCTCAAATGTCCTTGACCTAGTACTCACAAACATGGGAGATCACTGCACACCCCATGTGTGAGACCCTGCCTGGTAAGGTCTGACCATAAATCAGTCACTTTCAATGTAACAGATATACCTGACCCCCTCATAAACCAGAAGGTAGTAAAATCTCTGGAAAGCAAACTATAGCTTCCTAAGCAATGGCATATATAGTTTCAAACGTACTGCCACCTCTGACAGTGAAGACTCCTATACGGAGGTGTACACAAGTGCCCTGTATAAACACCTTTACAAGTGTATAGTCTTACCTTTATCAGAATGGGTCAATACTTGCTCACAACAAGCATGGTGCCCTGATAGTCATCTAGCATATATAGATTATACAGCAAGAGAAAGAAACTGATGCCCAGGAATAAGAGGGATCAGTCTCAGCAGAAGAACACCCTCCATAGCTTGAACAAGCAAATTAGACATATTGTAAAGTCCTCTAAAGCTAATTACAAAACTAAATTGGTGTCTGTAACTAAGGATAATCACAAGGCATTCTTTAGCTATGTCTGTAATGTAAAAGGAAAGCCCTGGTTTTGTACCAAATTCAAAGTGTATGGTACCACACATACTCTACCTGAGGATATAACCAACCCATTAGCAGACATGTTTGGCAACAACTTCACACCCCTGCCTCCACCAATCATACCCCACAGCATACCTGTCAACAGTTCTCTACCTATTATCTCGAAATAACAGGCCATAATTACACTCCTCAATGCCAAAAACACAGCCTCTATGGGACAAAATAACATCCCAGACTGCTTACTAAACAGTCTAAAGCAAAAGTTAGCAGAACCACTAGGTGCTCCCTTCAACCACAGCCTAACTACTGGTATTGTCCTAGCAGAGGGGAACACAGCAACCATGATATTCTTGCACAGAGGGGGGTCCCTTAACCGACTCAAGCAACTATACACCCATAAGCCTGACCAGTCTTGTCTGTCACCCATAAGCCTGACCAGCCTTGTCTGTAAGGCCATGGAGAGAATAATCTTGGACCTTATGAACAAGAACATTGGTGACCTTCAAACTCTTCACCCAACACACTTTGGTTTTGTCAAGAGCAGATCATGCCTGTTAAACCTAGTGAAATTCTTCAAGACTGTCAGCAAAGCCCTGGATAAAGGCAAATTAGTACATACTGCCTATTTTGACTTAGCCAAGGGCTTTGATACAATCCCCCACTGAGGTATCATTGCAGAACTCACCCACCTGGGGACTAACTCATACGTCATTAGATGGGTAGCCAAATGGCTCACCAACAGAACACATACAGTCATAGTTGTGGATTCTACCTCTACCAGCAGACCTGGTACCAGTGGTGTCTCACAAGGGTCTGTGGTGGGACCCCTACT
Source organism: Protopterus annectens (assembly GCF_019279795.1). NCBI lineage: Eukaryota > Metazoa > Chordata > Ceratodontiformes > Protopteridae > Protopterus > Protopterus annectens. The sequence continues at coordinate 1,054,904,643 of NC_056731.1, read as the reverse complement.
GCCCGGAATGTATTTCTCAGAAAAACAGGTGAAAAAAAGATGGCCTGTAGCTCAACAAGTTTGCTGATGACTATGAAATAGGTGTAATCATTGGATCCCCAAACGATGTCAACATACCACAAAATGTGCTTACATACATAAATGATTGTTGCCAAAACTTCAGACTTAAAGTTAACCCAGAATAATGCACTATTATCCCTTTTAGCAAAGTAGAAGTCCCTGCAATTACAATATTAATAATACCCCTCTGTGTTCTAACCCAATGGTAAGAGATTTAGGAATGCAAATTGATGGCAATCTCACCTTTGATCTTCATGTGTCCACAATGGTAATGAAGGTGGTTTATGTTGCACACCTCATAAGTGAGGTCATAGCATCCAAGACTAAGGATGTTATAACTCCATTGTACTTGTCACTCATCAGACCAGTATTAGAGTACAGTGCTCCCTTTTGCATGTACCTCACCAGACACCTGCAGCAGCTGGAGAAACCTCAGATGTTTTTCACTAAGAAATTGCAGGGACTTTTAACACATTACCTACATGGACAGACTTAAGGCCCTGTCACTGCACTCTGTATGGTATAGACTGCTAAGAAGTGACTTGTGGCTGGTTTACAGAGCAGTCCCGAACCCTGCCTTAATGGAAATGCTGCACCTCCGCAAATTACATGGGACAAGACCCACTCTCTCTATTAACCTTAAACTAGCCTGCAACATCAACAGAACATGCTGAAGAGACAGATATGTCTCCAAGAAATTGCCATTCCTATGGAACCAACTCCCATTTCATGTGAGACTGAGATCTTCAATGACCCTATTTAAGAGTAACTGGGACAACTGGATGGCAATCACAGATTTACCCCGGAAGGGTTCACCTATGTCACTCTTAGATAGGGTCAACTAGTGCTGATCATAGATTTGCAAACATGGACTACATATCTTGGTCTATAAGGGAATAATGGTCCAGATCAGGTAGGCTTGACAAGGCCCTAGGGCCATTAGCCTAATAAACTCCTATGAACCTTGGGCCATTATGGTAGTAATCTCGTATGAACCTATGAAGCTATGAATCTATGCAGGCCAACATCTTGTCTCAGACATGGGCTGATGATGACATATACTATAAGTTCAGCTGCAGTCTTGTAAAAGTCAGACTTGTGTTATGGCACTTGTGTTACATACTGTGTTCTGTAGCCTATGTACCTAGATAGGTAAAGGTTCTATTTTCCCTGCAGTTAACTGTGGGTGTGCGTGTGTGCTCTTGCTTGACATTACAGAGAGCCTTTTACCACAGCATGTGGTGCACTGCTTTTACCATATTCTCAATGGACACTGCTGATGTCATCAGCTATATCAGATGTTTAGATATGCGGTCATCCCACCAAGGCATTGTCAGAGACTGATGAGGATGCCAAGCGGATGTCACCTCATCCAATACCAGACAGATGACAGTGACATGGCTTTTAGTCTACATACATCATTGCTTCATTTATAGGCCCTGTGTTATCTTTCTGAGAAAGTCCTGTGGTCTCTCCAGCTGCTGCATGTGTCTGTAGAGGTACATGCAAAACAGTGCATTATACTGTATTACTGTTCTGATGAGGTTTGATTACAGTGCTGACATACAATCCTAAGATCTGAATATGATGGTGTGACTTATGATGTGCACCATATATTTGTCCTGGAAGATCATTAAAGAGAGAAGTTAGAAAGTAATGGTACACCTTACAGTTTCTGACCTCGATACCCTTAATAGAGCATTCACTAAAGCATTGTAAAATCATGCTATCATCTGCCTAACTTTCCAAGGACAATATAAGTCAAAGGTACAATGATCATTTCAACAACACAAATGCAAATACCTAAGCACTTAATTTGCTATGCACCCTGAGCATCAGACATAGCTTTTGTATCCCTGAGACTCTGAAGGAGCTGGGTATGAGATTTTAGCCTATTGTTTCTCAGGGTGAAAGTACCAGTGGTTTATCCCCTAGTAGGGTAACATCTTCACATAGGTTCTTGAATTTAAAGGAACTGCTTAATAGGAGTAAACCACAAATTGATGGATTTTGTGTAGGTTGTTTTCCATGTGGAAAATGCAAAGTTTGCACGAGGGTGAAAAACTTAAATGGCATCAAAATTAATAAAAGGATTTACAAAGCCATGAGCAATTTCAGTTGTTGCTCATGTGGAGTGGTATACATCATAGGGTGTGGCTGTATACATACTAGATGGTGTGATGGGCAAACAAAAAGGATGGTTAAGAGACATATTATAGAACATTTGGGGGACATAAGAAACATTAGATTGGAAAGTCCTGTGGCCCATCATTTCTATTCAGTACATGGTGTTTCTGATGCCAGTTTGTTTTTAGTGTTTTGGCCAAGCCCAAATGTAATCTGGGTGATGATTATGTGCATGAACTGTTGCTGATAGAAGCCAAGTTTATTATCGTTTTTGAAACATTGCATCCAGCTGTACTGAATCAATATTTAAATCTTAATGTTTGATGTTTATTTGTTGAAAAATGCCATATGTATTTATATTGAATTTATTGTTTTGTAGTAGTATTTGCACTTTAATGGCAGGGCATTCATTTTATTTTAATGGAATGTGTTAATTTGGTAATTAATCTTGTATAAAGTGACTGTGAACATGTGTATGATTATCCCTTGAAGGCAGTGGCTGAGGTATCAGGAAGCACCAGTAAAGCTTTTTTTTTGCAGTTCAGTATTGGCAAGGCCAATATAAGTCAAAGGTACAATGATCAGTTCAACAACACAAATGCAAGTACCTAAGCACTAAGTTAGCTATGCAACCTGAGCATCAGACACAGCTTTTGTATCCCCGAATCCAAAATACAGAAAATAGGGATATGGCACAGTAATCATCACTTGCACAGTGTGTTGTGTGTATGGGAGCAGGAGGCATAGGCTGACATAGAAGGTCAGTGAGTGTGTGTGAGTAGGAAGGAGAAGAATGCAGACATTGGGAAAAAATGACAAAAGGCAAGTGAGACAAACGGAGTAACTGTTGTGTGTGTTTCTGTAGGGGCCTCCAGGTGAAATTGGTGTGTGAGTCTCTGTAGAACACAGCAAAGGTCAGTGCTAGCTCTATGGCTTGTTCTGTCAGACAGATGTGATACGCGCATCGACGAGGTAAGACTATGAGAACTGGTTCTGCCAGGAGTTGCACTGGCACATCCGTGCACATGGTCAGATACAGTGCTGCTACCTGAATGTGACTGATGTCTGCTGGATGAGCTCCCTTCATGGGGATGCCCAGGACCTTGATCCCATAACCTGCCACATCTGGGGGTGGACAGCATACTCACTGATGGAGCAGTGGAACTACTGCCATATAGGACAGTGATCGGTCATGGCCATGTTGGCTGACAGCAGATGATGTGGCTGACCTACTCCCCTCCCAGCAGACGTTTTATCACAGACACTGCTCATTCCATGACAGACACACCTTGCCCATCACAGACAATCCTCATTCCAACATGTCATTAATCTGATCCAGTGATTTGGCAACAGAGTGGAGGCAGTCCGGCATGTCAGATTGTGCCACATCCATAACCCTGAGCATTTGTCTTGAGCACCTATGGAATTGTGCCTGTGGCTCCATGACGGCCCTAAATATATTTTGAGTGGCACAGGAAGAGACACCTGCACCAGGTGGGGGAAGGGAAGCAGGCCCCCTCCAAGCATCCCTATCAATTGTCCTGTGTCTTTGGCTACAGACAGACTCAACAGGCACTGCAGCCATGGTATCCATACTTCCCTGATAAATATCCTCACAGTCCACCTGTCCAATATCTGTGAACTCACTGGACTGGGTAGGAGTAAGCCAACTGGCTGTGTTCAATGGAAATGCAGGGGATGGCCGTATGTTAACCTCTGTGTCAGATTTAACCTCTGCACCCCCCTGACTGTGCCTCAGTTTGGCCACCATCATCATGAGAGTCTGCAGATATACTGACATCAGGTGGCACAGGCCCCATCCTCCAACTGCCATGATCCCCTGTGATAAAAAGCAAAAAACACAGGAATGCATTAATACCTGTATTACAATAGTGCAATATATGCTAATAAACTAACAGTGCTGCCACTAATACAGACAGTTCAGCAATACATACAAGCCTGAGATCAATATCACAAACTACAATATTCTTTAAATTGCTCAGCAGTACTGACATAAAAATATTTGGCTTACCACCTCCAGAAGGCATACAGCACTATACTCCAGAAAGAAGTGAAACAAGAGGTAAGGGCAACATCATCACAAGTAATGGTAACAAAGGGGATAATGCATTTACTCCTGTATTTGTGCATTAACAGTACTTTGAACAAGAACATGGTTGACAACTCCAAACTAAGCTTATAACTGTAGCAATCTTCACCCCCACTCCAAAAAAGATGTGATACAGAATTAACTTATTCAATTCAATTGTTTTACTATACAACAGTTTTCAATTGTTGAGATATCAAATCTAACTTGAAACCTCCTCCTGGGATGTGCTAGCTGTCTCGGAAGGTGTTGTGCATACATCCAGGATATGCTGTACTACACTCTCCTGGGAGCTCTCTGGATCTCTCAGATTGGCCAAGAACTGTTCATTGGGGGTTAGTGGTGGTTTCCTAGAAGTCCCTCCACTGGTAACCATTTGTATACAGGCCACTGCAGCTGCTCACCTCCTTCCAGATGATAAAATGTCAGTGGCCCTGTGTCGCACCTGTTCATATGTTTTGCCATGGTCAGCCATAACACTGACATCATGAAAAATATGCTGCTATATTTGCATTGTACAGGCCATATCATCCTGTTCCGTTTCCAGGAGGAAAGCACCATGTTGCTGAAACCCTTCGACTATGACCTGGTTTTCAGCATCAGTGAAAGGGGATCTCCATGGATTGACACACCTAAGTGACATACTTATAGGTGTCCTAAAAGACAACAGAAGTATAATACACATAAGTATCACAAAACTACAATATATCTGTTTCCAGATAAAACAAAAAAGTTAGCTAGTCAGTTGTATGCACTGGAGAAACATAAGACAGTCTAGAGACAACAACAGGTAGGATACAAAACTAGGAGAGTAACAAGAGAAACATATCCCTCTTTATGCCATAACAATAATTCACCTTTGCTCCCCCCAGAAAAGAGCAGTAGTCTTGCTTGTGCCATAAGAGTATACTTGCCCCCACCCCCACAAAGGAACAGGCAAAAAGCCTGCCCCTGACATATTTGTACATATTTGTCACAGAGAATTCCATTATCATCTATTGTCAATCATGGTACCTCTGAAATGGCTTAAAAACAGTTCCATTCCATCAGTGTATTTCTAACTAATGCATACAGATAAAAGTGTAAAAGCCTTTGATTCACTCTATTCTTAAATACATTCCAGCATATGCAGTGTGTAGGTAACAAAATGGGAGCGTACCTGCTGAAGTTCAGTACTCCTCTATACAGATGAATCAGATATATTATTAGATATTAGATTATATTAACATTATATCTATACAGATATATCCTGAAAGGAAAAGTGTTTCTGCAGTCTTCCAAACATATGCAACTCCCCTCACCATCAGTTTGGCTAGCTACACATTTGCCTTTTTATAATGGCATATATTATTAATGGATTGCATCTGTCTTTGTCTGTGTTTCACACATGCAAATTACAGTATAAGCTGCTGAATCGAAGCTAATCAAACAATCCAACATGGTGGAGCTATTCAACAAGCTATAAAGCATTCATGTAGACTCCATGCTGGTTTTTCTTGCAGTTGTCAAAACTTTTGGAGTACAGACATAGAAAGTCTACACAGACAGAATGTTGGGGTCTGCTGCTGCTTTAATACATTTGTATGTGTTAGAGGCTGCTGTCAATAGGCCTAGGCAGAGAAAGAGAATAGTTTTCAGGCTACATTTAACTTATCGCAACCTACTTGATGTGGAAATTGTAGAGCATTACAGGGTGGACAGGGACAAATTACATGAACTCTGCAACCTCTGCAGCCCTCAACTCAGAGCCATAATCAACTGAGAGAAACAATCCCAGTGGATACTGAGGTATGTGTAGCCCTTAGAATATTAGCTACAGGTACCTTTCAGAGACAAACAAGAGACATGCTGGGGGGTGTCACAGGCATCAGCATCCCAGATTCTCCACCATTTCCTGAATGTTGTGCTCTAACATATCAGTGAGCTCATGTATTTTCCCCGTAGTTCTGATGAGAGGGACACAAATATGCAACAGTTCTGCCAGGTTGCACACTACCCTGCAGTACTGGGTGCCATAGATTGCACACATGTAGAAATGAAGGTACCGCCTGGGGAACAGGGTAGGCTCTACATTATCAGAAAGGGCTGCCACTATATCAACCACTAAGTTGTTTCTAATACCAAGGAAATAATCTTGGACTTGTGTGCTTGTATCCCTGGCAGTTACCACAACTCACATATCTGGAACACCTCCCAACTGTGCCAGTTGTTTGCTAGGGGGGATATCCCACAGGGCCATCTACTGGGGAATGCAGTCTATGCACTAGAACTGTGGCTGATGACACACATCAGAAATGCACACATACCCACAGAGGAATGCCATAATGAGGCACATACTCAAACCAGATATGTCATTGACTGTGCATTTGGGCTGTGAAGTCACAGTTCCAGTGCCTATATACATCTGGGGGACCACTGCAGTACAATTCACAACCATGTACAGAAATCTTCACAGTATGTGCCATGCTACACAACATAATCCTGAGGAAACAGCTGCAGCAGGATCAGCAAGGTGGAAGGGGCACACATCACACCACCAATGCCAAGGCCACCACAGCCACAGGCAGATGAGTAGTCAGAGAGGGATGCACCAACTGCTGTGGGTGTAGTCGGACATAGTCAAGCTCAGTCTGTCCTTGGATTGGCTAAGAGACAACACATAGCACACTCACCACCTAGGGGCCTAAAACCATCCTCCTACTCGCATACATATAATAACATTGATGCCAGGCAACTCACACAACCTTTCCCTTTGCATGTATTTTCTGCATACTGCTTGCATCAGATCAACTCAGCTCTGGACTAACACTGGGGCAACTGCTGCATTTACAAGGTAAGTCCTGAACCTGGAATGTACTGTTTAATTATTGCATATCTTTGTATTTCATCACTTGTTAGAGTAAGCAAGTAAAAGGTGGGAGATTTGTGCCATTACCGTACCATATGACAACAAAGAGTTGTTTGACCTATATGTATATGTGTCCATTAGTAAGTAGAAGGCCTCAGGCATCAAAGATTCACAACAAGCAAAGATGAGTTACTGTTATTGCACAAACAAGAACAGACTGTTCCATACCTCACAACTGTAAAGATTTTCACAGAATGTCCAGATTTTTGACTCATATTTTTGGTCTGTTTCTCATAAGAATTGTGTTTTTTTTTTGAAAAATTACTGGGATGATCTAAGGATTAAAGTCACTAGATAATGGCATGCATTTGAGTTTCAGACTTCATGTCCTCCACATCATGCATGTTAACAGAAATCCTATTATTCTAGCAACTTTCTAAGCCTAAAAGACCAATATTTAAAATGTGACCCTGTTTTGGGCTTTTGTCCCTCTATTATGTCAGACTTTGTCCAGATTTCATTTGCTAAGTGGTTGAGAGATATGCTCATCACAATAGAACATCTAGGCTTGTATGTGCCATAACAGTAACTCAGCTTTGTCCCCCCAGAAGAACAGTCCATTCTTGTTTGTGCCATAGCAATAACTTACCTTTGTTTTCCACAAAAGAATAGTCTATGGTTGTATGTGCCATAACATTAACTCAGCTTTGTTTCCCCCCTCAACAGAAGACTTGTACCCTTGTATGTGCCATAACAGTAACTCACCTTTGCTCTCCCACCCAAAAGCACTATCTATGCTTGTCTGTGCCATCCAACCTGCAATTCCATTGTTGGCAAATGCATATCATATTATTGCCAGATAATATCCTCACACATTTTAAGGCCAATGATATAGCATGGCTTACAGACTGCATGTCTCAGAGTACTGATCAGCTAAGGAAACACAGAAAGGTAAGACAGAACTGTGTATTTATAAGCAATTATCATAACAGGTTGTGCAATCACTAAGTATACTATGTCCAGATATAATAATACATGTGAATATAACAGTTTATGGTTTGAACTTAGTGTATATTCTGTTGCAGTTGGTTGTATGAAGAATGACTTCAGTTCTTTGCTTCAAAGCTGTTTGTGTGGCAAAGAGGGATAAGACACCCATCCTCTTTTCTGAAGGTACATTAAAGTGAGAGTAGAAATCCAGACCTATGTAGACAAATCTCATGTGTACTAACATTTTCTATTGTGTATGTCACAGATTTCTTTTTCTCATTTCAACTATTTATCCCTTTTAATTTTTTTCTTTTCTTTAATACTAAATAATACTAAAACCTGACAGAGAAAACACAATTTGCTAACAAATGAGGAGGAGGTGTAATGTTAATGAAACAGAACCTGTGAATTGTGCACTACTTACTTGCATTTCCAGCCTTGACAGACCTACATGTAACACTTGTCTAACCTGACACACTCACATGATGTAAGCATTCACAGTTGCCATCCCATAAACACAAATACTGAGGGAGTGCCTGCACTTATGTTTACATCCCTTCACAGATCCAATTTTTTTTTCTAATGAGTTCAAACCTCATTTGCATCTTCAAAGCGCTGACAGCCCTGAATCTATCCATTGACAAGTATGTAGCTAGGGAATCTGAAGGGAAGCCGAATGTTGAACACAAAAAGGAGGATATTACTTTGGGATATGTCTGCAAAGAGCAGTATTGCTTTTAAGATGGATATGCCTGCATTTCATCAGCTACATATTGCTTATGCTGACATGTAACTATGAATAGCCTGTTTAATATTTTTTATATTTATTTTAACACACACTTTTAGCTGTCTGCATCATACCTCTCAGCTGTACATATTTTTGCAGAATGTCCATATTTTTGTTTCATATTTTTGGTCCATTTTCCACAAAACTGTGATTTTCTGGAAAAAAAACATTGCCAAGCCATTAAAGATTGAAATCAGAAAATTAAGACACATTTGAGTTTCAAATTTCATTCCCTTCAGAAAATTCATGCTAACAGAAAACCTGTTATTCTATTGAATTTCTAAGTTTGTAAGAGCAATATTTAAAAATTGTTACAATTTTTGGGCCTCTTTCCCCATTATTTATAACTTTTTGCAGATTGCTTGCCCTAAGAGGTTGAGAGTTATGATCTGCATTATTTGAAGTATGTGCTGTTCATTTGTTGGTGGGGGAGCAAAGCTGCATTTCTGTTCTGGGACAAAGTTATTTTGCTTTTGGTACTCTCCTTTTATTGCATCTAGCCAGCCAGTTCTGTGCAAATCTCACACAGATACCTCTCAGCTGTCCAGATTTTTGCAGAATGTCCAGATTTTTGCCTAGTACTTTTGATCTGTTTCTCATAGAATTTATGATTTTAATGGCAAATTACTGGGATGATCTGAGGGCTGAAGTCACAAAATAATGATATGCATTTGTGTTTCATACTTAATGCCAACCAGAAAAATTCATGCTAAGAAAAATCCTGTTATTCTAGGAACTTTCTATGTTTATAAGAGCAGTATTTATAATCTGCCCCTATTTTTGGGCTTTTGTCCTAACATTCTGTCAGGCTTTGTCCAGATTTTTTGCACTAAAAGGTAGAGAGGTATGTTCACACATTTTACATGTTTTCTGTCCATGTAGACCATGTAGTCCCCTTTACATGGCTGCTTTCCAAAAGTTTTGGAATACAGATGGAACACCAATATAGAGTCTACATGGTTGGTTTCTTCATTGTTGAATTGCTTCACCATGTTTCTTTCTTTAATTAGCATGCTATTCAGCTGCTTATGCAGCAATTATCATGCCATGGTGTTTCATTGCTTTCCATGGGTATGTGCACCTCTACACAGCACTTACTGAATTTAAATGTCCCCATGGCCATGTGTGCATTGTGCCTTGATGTGAACACAGTGAAAACCCACTGTGTATGCTGTACTGAATCCCCCAATAAGTGTCTGAATATTCTGTGATATATTTTATGCCTTAGTTTTGCAATATTATTACTTGTTAACTGTATTCTTTTACTGTTACCCAGAAGAGTTATGTATGTGCTTGTCCTTACTGTGTGAGTGCACAGATAAAAATTAGTGATGTTTTTTGCATACAATCACACATACACATATACAAATGCACACAGACACTGCGCATTCACCTTCAAGGAAAAGAGAGGAATTCAACTTCACCTGCTGCATATTTTTGAAGTGCTGGGTTTAATCAGAGCACATGAAAAGACTCACACAGGACATGCTGACTCCACATAGACCAGAACAAAACCAGAACAAAACACTGTGAGATGGCAGTGCTACTCACTGCACAACAGTGGCAGTGAACAGTTGCTTTCACACACATCCTCAACTTGCTAAACCACCAAATATAGGCATCTATCATGCAAGGTCTACGTTTTAGAAGGTAAGTGAAAGAAAATATTTCTAACTTATCCCTCTTACATACACTTTGAACGTACTCCCCACAGAAGCTTTATGGCAATACTGATAGAAATTATAACCAGATTTATACTGCAACACATGCGCGTGCATACACACACACACACACACACACACACACACACACACACACACACACACACAGACAAACATAAGTTCATAAGCCATAGTAATGCTAGTTGTATACTTGCTTCAGCAAATAGCAATACATTGTGCAGTACTACTACTGCCACACTAGATCAGTTACTGTTCTTTTGCTTCTGTCAAACAGTAGAGGTAAATTACTTTTATTTACCTCATCGAGGAGTATTGCATAGCTGTCACTCTCCCTTATTTCACAGAATGTCCCTGATTTTGTCTCATAATTTTGCTCTGTCCCATGAAAAAGTTTGATTTTCTGCTAAATCATTCAGGATGACAGACAGTCAATAAATCCAGATATCAGAGTTTCATAGTTCTTATTTTCAAAAAAAAAAGTGCATGTTTATGTAAATTAACTTTTTATGTGAATTAGGGTAATATTTAAGAAGTGTTCCTCATTTTGAACCTTCATTCTACTATTATGTTTGGCTTTGACCATAATTCATGAGCAAAGAAGTTGAGAATTATAGTATCAGGTGTTCTGACAGTATTTATAAAAAATCCTGGGAAGCACTGGCTCTTCTTAAAAGCCAGGGAAAGCATTGAGATTAGTAACTCTGGGCTGCTGATCTCTAGTGTTTACCTTGTTCATGTCCATTCACTGATTATCAACTTTATCCTAACAGGGTCTAAAACAATCCTGTTTCTGTTAAATAACATAATCAGAAAAATGAATATTTTTTTCTTCTCATTTTTCCCCAACCAGCAACAGCTTTTGTGGGGCCCCCACATAGTCAAGGATGATTAAGAAACCCCACTGCAGTCATGAGTACTGCAGGTGACTATAGCTGGTTACAATGTTACTTTTAATGTAAAATAGATATCCACCAGCAGGAATTTAGTAAGTCAAGGACAATATGTCACTGGTAAAACATTTAATGAAACCATGAAGTCTGTTAATTGACACATTGCTGTGACTATGACCAGAGATATCTTTGAATATTAATTGATAGATAAATACAACGAAGTATTACCTGCCTAGCTTGGTAAGAACACACACCTGCTGTACTATTTTTTTTGGTTTCAAATGCATGTTACAAGATATCAAAATAAGATAGCTTGCTGTTATTAGGGGGTCCCTAGTGACCCTGGACTTTGCTGGTGTATAAAGTTGGCTATGAGCTACTCTCTGACTCACTTTAACTAAGGTCAAAAATGCAATTGTCAAACTTGCATCTACAATCTGGAACCTGATTCCAGAAAACATCAAGGCTAAATATAACTTTCTAAGTTTCAAGAAGCAACTCAAAAATTACATCAAACAAAGTTCATAGCACACTTGCTTTGATACACTTGGATAAAAAAAATCCCCCTACATTCTACTAACACTCTCCTAATCTAAACACATGGCTAAATATTGATGATTATTCAACCACCTATCTTTTCTTGCCCTATCTCTCTTCTTTACTTCTCTGTTCTCTTCTGTTTTTACTACCCACTCATTATCTTCTAATTCCTAGCCCACTGCCTTCTACTGTTATTGATCCTGACGTTACTACAGTCCTTCTCTCTCTTAAAATCTTCAAGTCATATTCTATCCCTGCTATTGCTCCTGCCTTTACTACAGATCCCCAATTTCATGTAGAATTCCATGTTTTAATGTCTCAATACTAGCATCCTCTCTCACTCTTATCATATCTATCCACTTATGACAGCAGTTGATTGTGTATCTCATGCTGCAGTGATAAATATTTAATACATAGTATAGTTGTATTGAGCAGATATATCTAATTTATATCTATATCTATCTATATATAGCTATATTTGTATATATATATATATATATATATATATATATATATATATATATATATATATATATATATATATATATATATATATATATATATATATATATATATATATATATATGTGTATATATATATAAAATAATAGCTCCAGCATTAACCTTGAGTAAGGGCACTAAAAAATAAAGCAGTATAAGTCCAATACGAGAAACATGGCATCATAAACCATAAAACCTTTATTAGTAAATAAAGACAAATGGTAAGTGCTTTCACAATGGAAAGATTGCTTCTTCAGACCACTTACTCCACACCCATTAAAACCACTTATATATAAAAACATTTAACAACAATTATTTTTCTTCCAATCAGAAATCTCATTAAATTAGGTTAAATAATCCTATCTACTAAGCAAAACCTATATAACTAACTAAAAACAAATTAGAGCACTATAAAAGTACAATTAGAATTTTTGTTAATTAAATCTAAATTGCTTTCTAAGTCTCTTGCTTTTAAGGTTGGTTTCAAGGAAACTTATTCATTAAGTCCTAGCCCTCTATGTGAAACCAGAGAGAAAATCCATCTTAACTCTCTATGTTCCATTTCATTAATTAAATCACCCTCTCTAATACTTGTACCAACTACCTCATTTGCACTTAAGAAAACAGTCCAGTTTACTAATGATAAATCAGGGCCAGTTCAGCCCAATTTCAAGAAGAAAAGAAAGAGATATATACTGAAAAATACCAAATCTACATCTGATACATCAGGGGATGAATTCTCTTCCAAACATAGAAAGTTAAGGGACAGTCTTGCATAGTTCCCCACCTGTCAAAAAGGGCAATGTGAATTTCCCTTAAGAAGATCCAGGCAGGGAGGGAGAAAACATAGAGGAAACAGGAACAAGTTTGGAAGCCATGTAGGCAGTGTTAACATGCAAATGATTGTTTGTTCACAACATTTCATCTTTGGAACTTACACAAGTAGCACAGAAATTGTTGAATAAAGGTATGGGTTTTGTCCCCAAGTTCATGGTGTCAGAATTTTCTTTTGGACAAGATGTTATTGACTTTTGTTGTAAATTAAATTTAAAATTATATTTTGCAGATTCTGAGCCAGATGTTGAAAATCTAAAGAATTTCAAGTTCAGGATTTCCAGTTTTGTACCTCTCATGAATAAAAATGTAGCCATTTTTCAAAATTTGGTGTTGAAAGAGTTACATTTTTCGAATATCAAAAATGTATAACATTTTCAAGACAATATTACTAGGGAGGAACGCATGGCCTTATGTAGTTTGAGTAAGAACAAGGAGATAGTTATTAACCAGGTGGATAAATGGGTAATAGTGGTAATCTGGGATTGGCATATGTATCATAATGAAGCCATTTGTCAGCTTTCAGATCAACAGTATTATCAAGCTATGAATTTGGATCATACTAATATTTTCAAAGCTGAAATTGATAATTTTTTAACTTTGCCTTGTGAAGAAGGCATTATATCCAAGCATGATAAATACCATCTTATGGTAGTGAATCCTGACAAACAAATTTTTTTATATGCTACCCAAAATACATAAAAATTAATGAAAAATCTCCAGGTAGGCCCATAGTGTCAGGGTGAGGCTCTTTAACAGAGTCACTGTCTGAATACTTGACAAACTATTTGAAACCATTGTTAACACATGTTAGAGCATGGATTCAGGACACTACACAATTTTCAAATATCATAAATAATATACAATTGGAAAAGGGTTGGATATTGTGCACACTAGATGTCAGTGCATTGTACATAAATATTCCACATTCGGCTGGTTTTTCTGCTTAACTGAGCACGTGCTCAATAAAAATGTTTTTTATTTTGGCAATGTCTGTTATCTACAACTCAAGAGCACTGCAATGGGAGAGTCTTTCGCTCCCATCTATGCAGACTTGTTTATGGGCTAAGTTGAACATCATTTAATTTATGATATGAACCATAATCTATTTTGGGGGGAAATAGATATCTGGCATCATTATTTGGATGATTGTTGGCTAATATGGAGTTCAGATGAGCATTATTTAATTGAGTTTGTTGAATATCTCAATAAAAATAAATAATCGGGAGACGGTGACTTTCTTAGATGTAGAGGTTAAAGTACTAGAAGATGGCACATTAAGTAGTAATGTTTACAGGAAATATCCCCAGTTCAATTATTTGCTAAATGCCTCCAGTAGCCCCCCCCCCCCCCCATGTTATTAAGAACATTCCTAAGTCTCAATTTTTGAGACTAAAAAGAATATGTTTTACTGCGGAAAGTTATAATGTTCAAACATGTGATATGGTTCAGCAGATTTTATGATTGAGGTTATAAGGAATATTATGTTGATATAGCCATGAAGAGGGTCCATGAAGTTAATAGACAACAAACTCTTTTATATAAAGACAAGAGTTCTAGATCTGACTCCCAATTTAGATTTATAATGGAATTTGGGGGCAATACCAGACAGTTATAAGGGATCATACACAAACATTGGAACATTTTATACATGGAGGAGAGATTATCTCAGTTTTTGCCTTCTTGATGTAAGTTTTGTTATAAGAAAGGAAAAAAACTTGGGGGGGGTGCTGGTTTAACCATTATAAAAAGGGTAAGATGGTACATAAATGTTTGTAAACCACCTTATTAGGTGGCTCAGTAATGGGTAGTTTCCCATGTGGACACTGCAGATTTTGCAGTATGGTCCCCAAATAAAGTTTATTCACATCCTTCAATTTTCCTAAAGTATATGATATAAAAGTTTTTGGAAATTGTAGTAGTGATTGGATGATTTATTTGGTTAATTGTACTTGCCCTACCTTCTATGTTGGGCAAACGTCTCGCCCATTCAAACTCAGAATACAAGAACAAAGGAGTGTCATTAAATGTCATAGAAATACAAATGCTTTATATAAACATCAGGTTGCACACCCCTTTGCAAGGTTTAGATTTACAGTGATAGATAGAATATATAAACCAAACACTTCTTCCGAAAATTTACATTCCCTTTTAGATTACAAAGTAAAAATGTGGATAATAACACCGGGTGGCCTATTTTCTCCATGACTCAATGAATAGTTGTGAATGGATAATTGTGTAGTGCACTATTTAATTGTAATGTATATATATATATATATATATATATATATATATATATATATATATATATATAAAATGATTGAAACCTTAATTGTTATATTGCACTGATGAAGGCTTTATGTTGAAACTGGTGTGCTTTATCACCCTTTGGGTGTCAGCTTTTTTGTACATTCATACATGGGTACCTTTGCCTATGCATTTTTTTTATTAAAAGTCTTTTTGGCGGGATCCAGTGCTGACCTATATGTTTTCTTGGATCTAGATAGTGTTAGTTGGGCTGTGCACATTGCCATATGTGCATGGGACCTGTTGTTCCTGTTTCCAATATGTTTCTTATTAATGGTACCTACTATTTGCAGAACTCTGGTGTAGCTATGGGTACATCATGTGCAAATCCCTACGCCAACTTGTTATGGCTGAATGGGAGAGTCATTATATCCTGGGAACAGTTGCATTAAATAAGTATATAGGTTTTTATCATCAGTTTGTGGATGACTTGTTTATTGTCTGGAAAGGGGATTTATTGCAACTGCAACAATTTTTGTCCTTCTTGAACAGTACTAGTAGTTTTCTTAAATTTACTATGAAATATTCACTTAAATGTCTTGAATATTTAGATGTATTGACTGACAAAGATGAGAATGGTGAGATACATACTAAAATGTATAGGAAGGAATGTTATCGTAATGCATTTTTGCATCGAACTAGCATGCATCCCCAACATATTTTTCATAATATTGTAAATGGCCAAACTCTAAGAGCTTCTGGGTTTGATGATAGAGATGAGAATTTTCAGAAAGGTTTGGACCAGGTAAAATCTGACTTTCTAGAGAGAGGTTATAGTATAAAAGAAGTGGAAGTGTCATGTAATTCAGCTAGGAATTCTAGAGGGGATCAAGGTAAGCCTGATTTTTCTAATATGATCCCTCCACTGGAAAGGACTAAAGGGTTAGATAAAAAAAAACCCTATTGTGTGACTTAATCTAACGATAGTAAAGAACTTAAGAATATAATTATGAGCAATTGTCATATTTTAAATACTGCCAAAAAGATAGCAGAATTGATAGGATTTAAACCTGCTTTTTGTTTATAAAAATAAAAAATTTTTAAATTGTAGACTTTGATATCCCACTAGTAGACCTAACGGTGAGATGCCCACTTGTAGTGTTGGAACATATAAATGTAATAGCTGTGCTTTTTGTATTTTTATTGATGCTCTAATTAATTTGTACACCCAGAAACAGGTAAAATTTTTACTTTTAAAGTTCATGCTGATTGTAATACTAGCAACTTGATATACTTGGCATATTGTGAGATCTGTTTGATGTTTTATGTGGATAAAACCTATAGGCTTCTAAGAGAGCGCATTAGAGATCACTATTATTGTGCCTGCAGAACGCTGCAATATAGTGCTATTGGTAAACATATTATAGATAAGGGGGATAGCCATAAGTTTAGATTTATGGTTATAAAGGTTGTTGGTGCAACTATTAGGTAGGGTGATTTAATTAATGAAATGGAACGTAAAGAGTTAAGTTGGATTTTCTCTCTGGCTTCACATAGAGGGCTAGGACTTAATGAATATGTTTCCATGAAAATAGCCATAAAAGTGAGAAAGTTAAAAAGTGATTTAGATTTAATTAACAAAAATTCTAGTAGTATTTTTATAGTGTTTTAATTTGATTTTAGTTAGTTATGTACATTTTGCTTAGTAGATAGGATTATTTAACCTAACTGAATGATATTTCTGATTGGAAGAAGAATAATTGTTGTTAATTGTTTTTTTTATTTATAAGTGGTTTTAATGGGTGTGGAGTAAGTGATCTGAAGAAGCAATCTTTCTATTGTGAAAGCCCTTACCGTTTGTCTTTATTTACTGTTAAAGGTTTTATAGTTTATGCTGCTGTGTTTCTCATGTTGGGCTTTGTTTTTGTATTGATATATATATATATATATATATATATATATATATATATATATATATATATATATATATATATGTATATATATATATATGTATATATATATATATATATTTATATATATATATATATATATATATATATTTATATATATTTACACATATATATATATATATATATATATATATATATATATATATATATATATTACATATTATATATATATATATATATATATGTATATATATATATATATATATATATGTAAATATATATATGTATATATACATATATATATATATATATATTAATATATAAATATATATGTACATCTATAAATATATGTATATATATAGACACACACATACACCCAAAACCCCTTTTCCCAACTTTGCACATATATAAGTAGTATAATTCAAATGATCTAAACAGCATAACATCTACAGTAAAGCTATTGATAGAAACATATCTAAACTGAAAAACACTGACAATTTGTATTGTGTAGTGGTACAGTTAGGGAAAAGGTTAGTAACATGTAGGGTTAGGGTTAGCGTAGCAATATGGATGTTGTTTGTCCTTTTGTCTTGTATAGTGGTACACTTAGGGAAAAGGTCAGTAACATGATATGTAGGGTTAAGTTTAGGGGAGCAGTATAAGTGTTCTGTGTCCTTTTGTACTGTGTAGTGGTACACTTAGGGAAAAGTTTAGTAACATGATATGTAGGGTTAAGTTTAGGGGAGTGGTGTTGGTGTTGTGTGTCCTTTCGCATTGTGTAGTGGTACACTTAGGGAAAAGGTTAGTAACATAATATGTAAGGTTATGTTTAGGGGAGCAGTATTGATGTTTTGTGTCCTTTTGTATTGTGTAGTGGCACAGTTAGGGAAAGGTTAGTAACATGATATGTATGGTTAGGTTTAGGGGAGTGGTACTGATGTGTGTCCTTTTGTATTGTGTAGTGGTACACTTATGGAAAATGTTAGTAACATGATATGTAGGGTTAAGTTTAGGGGAGCAATATTGGTGTTGTGTGTCCTTTTGTATTGTGTAGTGGCACAGTTAGGGAAAGGTTAGTAACATGATATGTAGGGTTAAGTTTAGGGGAGCAGTATAAGTTTTCTGTGCCCTTTTGTATTGTGTAGTGGTACACTTAGGGAAAATGTTAGTAACATGATATGTAGGGTTAAGTTTAGGGGAGTGGTGTTGGTGTTCTGTGTCCTTTTGTATTGTGTAGTGGCACAGTTAGGGAAAGGTTAGTAACCTTTAGAGTGTGGCCTAATGGTTAAGGTGTTTGCCTTACAAACACAAGGTGCAGGGTTTGAGTCTCACAAGGGATAATTGGCTAGGCTTAAAATGGCTCACAAGGGCAGTTAGCCTAGTATGAATCTATGAATCTATGAAACATGATATGTAGGGTTAGGTTTAGGGGAGTGGTATTGATGTGTGTCCTTTTGTATTGTGCAGTGGCACAGTTAGGGAAAATGTTATAACATGATATGTAAGGTTAGGTTTAGTGGAGCAGTATGGGTAGGGTGAGGGTTAAAATTAGCATACATGAGTAAGGTGGGCAGGGGCAGTAGAATGTTTAGTGGAGTATTTTAATGGAACATTAAAGTACATGTTGGGAAAAAGTTATTGAGGAAGATGACAAAACTTGGCAATATTTAAATACCTCCTGTATGCTATTCAAGAAATATCACAAGCAAGAGAAGGTTTTTATTCTCAGTTATTGTATGACAGATGACTTCCTAGACTGTCAGATATTGTTACAGAGACTTATAAAGAAGAGCCACTTTTAAGATAGTCAAATAACACTATACAAGCTTACAACGTAGGCTGCAAGTGGCGATGATCACTGTATGGTAACACATATGAAAAAGCATAGGCCACAAATCAAGGAGTATATATAGACATACAAGGACCAGGAAATTCAAAGAAATTCAAGCTGGAGAACTGGTGTTATGTTTGATTCCATCTACAGAAAACTGTTTTTTGTCTAAGCTGCAGGCCCTTTGTAACAGAAAAAATAAACTATGTCAACTACAGAGTTAGACAGACTAGTAAGAAAAGGCCTGGGCAGGTATACCATATCAATGTTCTGAAACTGAAATAAATGAAGAACTTTGTTTGTAGTTTAATGACAGAATCTTATACTTCTGATAAAAAAATTAAAAAAAACTAATATTGTCAACAGCACAGCTAATTAGTGTTCTACCACTGAGAAAGAATGGAATGGGATCAAATGGGTATTGTCCTCACTAAAGTATTACCTCCTTGGTTGGGAATTCACATTGGTAACAGACCATGTTCCCCTTGTTAAACTGTCAGCAAGATGGCAGCACAAAGCTGTGTAGGTGGGTACTCTCCTTACAGTGATTCAAATTTCCAATACAGCCTAGACCAGGGTCAATCCAGTGCAATGCAGATGGCCTGTCTAGTGCTCACAGCTCATCTAATTGGCCTAAAACTGAGGTCTTCAAGCTAGAAAAGGTTAATGTAGCACATTGCAATGATACTCGCTCAGATGTGTGTGTCAAAGTAAAGTGGACCTACCATAAAATAATATGAATATTGTTAATGCAAAAAGTACACATAGGACTGTTATTCTGGTGAATAGAAATGCTGCTTTAAAAGATATGATTAAAATCAAATTGTATCATTTAGGAAGAGAGGAATTTTGGTATTTTAGCTAGAGATGTTCTCATGGGTTTGTTGATTAATGAAACCAGTCAGTTGTGTATGAAAAAAGAGGGCTGAAACCAGCAAATTCAGAGATTTTGGCTCTTCCTTGAGGAGGATTTTATGCTTGGAAAAGTGGTTCTGGATAAAGTACTGCACAGTAATGAAAGAGGATGACATGAAAAGGAACCTCAACAGCTTTCCTGACCAAGAAAAAGCAAAAGAAAGAGATGCTGAGAAGTTGAGAGAGACTAATCAAGAGGGATGATGTTTCTTATGTGCAAAACTATAGTAAAAGTTAGTTTAACTGCATTACCTTCCATACTGGATTATTTGTGAAGAACCTGCATCTTCCCTTTGTATTTAATAAAACCACAATATTTTATAAGACATGTGGTCCTGCTACATTTTTTATATTCCACAATGTTTGTGTGTTTCTGTATGTGTATGCTCCTGTGTGCATTCTCTCTCTCTCTCCCTCTCCCTCTCTATATATAGGGGTGTGAACCTAACAGCTAGTGCTAGCATGGGTCATGCAGGGGTGTGATCCTAGAAAAGAGTGCTAACATGGGTCATGGAGGGGTGTGAACCTTGGAACAAGTGCTAACATGGATCTTGCTGGTGTGTGAACCTAGGAACAAGTGCTAACATGGGTCATGCAGGGGTTTGAACCTAGGAATATAACTCAGGTCATGCAGGGGTGTGAACCAATGAATGAGTACTAGCATAGGTAAGGAAGGGGTTTGAACCTAAGAACGAGTGTCAACACGTGTCATGCAGGGGTATGAACCTAGGAACGAGTGCTAGCAATGGACATGCAGGGGTATGAACCTAGGAACAAGAGCTAACATGAGCTATACATGAGTGTG
>NC_056731.1:1054853570-1054881070 GCF_019279795.1 Protopterus annectens | reverse complement strand
TCTTCTAGTACTTATGTAACTTCTTTGAACAAATGTAAAGTGTTTTCACTGGTAATCTTTACTAATGGTAAGCAAGTTGCTTATTTGTTTTTATAGTTCTGTTCTTTCAGCTTTATTTGCAAGCTATCTTACTCAACTAAATATATTTCCTCAGAGTTTTCGTACACTGCTTAACTCCCAGGATGCCAATGTTACACAAAGCTGTATTTATCCAAATACGATGCTGACTAAATTCTATATGGAGGCTGTAAAATGAATTACTTTCCTTTGAATTTTTGCACTTCGCTGTGTACGGGATAGACATTTGTGACTTCAATGCATATTACTTAAATACTAGGATGACCAGAACTGAGGCAACCCAAGAGCGCATTAATCTTACAAGGGAAAGTAGGTTTTCCTTTGAAAATATAGATGTTTTTTTTGTTAAGTATACTAGCCAATGTAGTCCACTGTTCTGTTATACATTGTGTCTGCATACTGTTTCAAAATGCATATTGAATTCTGCATAGGTTAACATGAATGCACAGAGGGCGAGTTACACTGGCTCTCTGGAAAAAGGAAGATGAATTCCCATGTTGTGTCACAGGGTTTGCTTCACTTCAGTTGCATATGAAAGAAGCTGCAGCTCTGCTTTCCAACTGAGACATTTAAACAGTAGTTCATTCAAATATCTAACATTTCTTACAACACAGTACATAATGCTATGGATCAGATTGTCCTGAAAATCGATATAGTAATTTACACACCTATATTAGCACAGTAATGGAACAGAAGCATACAGACAGCAAAGCAATAAACTGGTTATAGAAATAAATACCTTATTATACAAATGTTTCATCAGCAGAAGCATATGTTTTACTCCCAGGTAATGTAGAACATCTAATACATTTATTTATTTATTTTTTATTTTATATTTGTTTACCGGCAAAGTCCGACTGGACACAGGTCCATTTACAGCGGAGGCTCGGGAGAAAAGCTCCATACAAAAAGAACAGACAATTAAGCTATCAAATATGAACAAGACAGTAAATACAAATACACTGTAGGTATATTAGAAACAATAAGCAAGACAGAAATAATTGCAAAACTGTAGAAGAATGTGTGTTTGTTAAGCACTTCTCAGATGACAGAGAAGTGCAAAATAACTCTTTTTGTCTGAAACTGAAGCATATACAGCAGCCACTATATAGCAGCATTGCAAATATTTTACAACTGTAAAAGCTGCAATACAGTTTGCACTTCCACAAAGGGAGTAAAAAGTAAAAGTAAGCATTTAACAATGTTTAAAGCTGCTGGTCGATCAGAACTGCACTTTGCAAAATTATCTTAATAGATTTAAGATATTTTCTGCTTTTATAGATTTTTTTCTCTAACTCAGTGCACCACAGCAACCGAAGTTCTATGTACCACAAAGAACTGTGATGAGAATTCTTTAATCATAATACACAATTTATTTGTTGTTGAAATTAATGTACATTTCTTGACACACTTTCCTTGAATAGAGGACAAGTGGGCTATGACATGAGATCTGCTCATACACTATTGTATTATGAATGTATCAATTTATTAAGAGTAGTAACTTTGAACATGCAGCTTTCAGAATGATATACTGTAGCACCAGCAGTTCTACATTTATTGAGTGTGAATGCAGTTCCCACAACATAGCAAAGATACAGACAAACACACATTTTGCAGACACACATACAACCTAAATATAATACGCCTCTAGTAGTATTTAACATTGATAAAAATGTATGCTCTTTTTTATGCTACATGAACGTTAATTTACTTACTTATACAATATTCTACAAATTGTGTTTAAACAGGTTTCTGTCATATCATTGAGTTTTTGGAAACTCAAAATTCATATGATTGAGATGATATGATTGAGTTTCCTAAAACTGGAATTTAAAAAAATATATATGCTTTGCCCACCACTCCACCTGCAAATTAGATATACCAACTCCGAGATTGCACTACAGTGGGAAAAGGGTAAATTCCTTGTTGAAGCACTTCTATGTAGATCGAGGTACAGTGGGGATCAGGGAGTTTACCCTTTGCCCACTTTACTGTGATCTCAGAGTTGGTATATATAAGGTGCAAGGGGTGTGGAAATGCAGGGTGACTTGCCTCCCCTGCAAAAGGTAGATTTTTTTTTTAATGTAGACTTTTTTGAATCTCGATAATATGGCCATGCCGTTTTGAATTTTGAGTTGCCAAAAAATTGATGAGATGATAAAAACCCATTTAAATACCTGTTTTATCCAACTATTATAGAAACTTGATTTTTTTTTTTTAAGGGAATATATTTTGGCTACTTTCTTAACAAGTTACATATGGAATAAACAGCCACTTAGGTTGCATGTGAAAAATATATATTTGTTATCATATCTGAAAGATGAAACCCTCAGATAACTTCTCCATTCCACCAGCCATATTGTAGTGGTGCGTCAGCATAGAAATTCCAAGCCCTAGTACTGGGATAAACTTTCTAATAGTATAATTACTTAAAGATAGCCTAAAGTTCTAATAGCATAAAATAAGATAAGCTGTTATATAAGTGCAGAAGGCATAGTGGGTCAGCAAGCTCTTGCAGTAACATCTTATATAAGACACTACTGTGTGGAAAATTAGTAGGCTGCATTTATCCATGCAAAACTGAGGGATAAAGCAGGAAGTTGTAGAATAATGGAATAAATTGATTATGACTCAGAAAACTCTTTATTTTACATCTATGATAGTTTAATCTGACACTCCCCCGGATTTACTAATCCTCCGTGTAAGACTTAATAAGTCTTACTCGGAGGCTGCAGTTGAACGGATTGACATCAGCATGCCATGAATATTCATGAGGGCATGCTGACTCATCCGTAACTCTTACACGGACTGAGTAGGAAAGCAGGGGATGTGTCCGACTGCCGAGCAGTCTAAAGGTCCACGCCCCTGCAAGGTTTTAAAAAGCATAGTGTCAACAGACAACAGTGAGTTCGCTCAAATGTACTTGCACCCAACACCACACTCCCTGACACTGTAAACCCCCATCACAGTTTTAAAACGTAACAAATACATTTTATTTGTTTTAAATCCACCATATAGCTGCCCATATTTTCACTTGTTTGCACAGGTGTGCCCATTGCTTAACCACAGTTAGCAATTGCGACATTGAAGAGCATATAAGAACTACTTATGCAAATTAATCCCAATAGCAATAGCATAATGGTAGAGTGTATGCACAAAGAGGAGGCATTCACAGTTCGATTCCCACCACTCCCCTTCTTATTTATGTTTTAAATCAGTATTTGAAATAATACCAGACATATATGATTAAAATATTATTAAAAGCAGTGAAATGGCTAATGTATCAGTGAACAAAATATATATTTTTAAAGGATCCAGATATATAATAGTCTGCTCTTAAGCAGCGCTTTACCCAGCTAAACAGAGGTGCCCATAGTTTAATAGCGCTTTACCCAGCTAAACAGAGTTGCCCATAGTTTAACAGCACTTTACCCAGCACAATGTGTTTGCGTGGACGTGCGCGCCGTGCCAACCAGGGCACTCTAGGGCACCTGGGAGCAACATAGAGCTAAGTTGCTTAAACGCAGCCACACCCCCCTAGCCTGTCTAGACAGTAATAAAATAAAAGAATGACAAGGTTCGAACCCAGGACCCTGTGCATCATAATCAAAGTACAGAACCACTAAGCCATGACAACATAGGGTAAGCAGCCACTATTAATGTTCATATACTCACGAATGGTAGTTTAACCATTACTAAGCAGGTCTGCACTCAGCCGAGAAGTTTACAAAATGGCCAGTCACAAAAAAGTGTGGGAAATGCAGCATATTTAAGCCCCATAGGTGGGAATACTCGCCGTAACTGATTGTAGCACACATTTGCAGTCAGAACGACAGGTGTAGGAGAGGGTTCACGCTTCTGAGTGCAACGTTGGGGCATTGAGGAGTCCAAATACATGGTTTGGCTCCTTGTCCACTGTCATGAGTCTAGACTCCTGCAGGGCCAGTCCCGAGGGACGGAGTATAAGGCAGTGGCTTGGAACCGGTTAGCTCGTGACCTCACCAGTGCCACAGGCATTCCCCGGACTGGTGAGCAGGTCCATCACCCATGCAGAGCTGAAGAGATGAAAGCAGGACCGCCTGAACCAGTAGATACAGGAGGCCCATGGGATGCAGGATGCCCCACAACTGAGTATGTAGCCATGGAATGCAGTATGTAAGAATTGATAATGGAGTATGTATAACGGATAGGTATGTTTCAATATCCCTTCATTTAATTAACAGCTGTAGGTGACCGTGTTACGAATCAGCAAGCCTATGCTGATAGGCTGCTAAGGTTGCGCCACCAGGCAGGTTAGTGATTATTCTGCATGTATCATTATATACAATATGTTTTGAGAGCATGAAAGAATGTGTTGTAGTCCAATAAAACAGCCATAGAACTGCCTGAATAAGTCCTCTGCATGTACTGCCATAAAAAACATCAGAGAGGCAGAAAAAGAGTGTAGTAATCCATTAAGAAAGGTAACATATGTCTGGAATAATATTTCTGCAGGCACTGTCATATAACATAAGTGAGTGAGCCTGAAAAAAGATTGTTCTAACCTATTAATAAAGGTATAATAGGCCATGAACATGTCTGCCATAAACACCGTTAAAACAAATAAAGGAGTGAGCCTGTGGAAAAGTGTGCAATGTCATTAATAAAGGTCTAAAACCCAGAGTGTGTCTGTGTCACAGAGTCTGAACTGTTGTAGTACCCTTGCATTATACAAACAGTACTGTTTGAAAATGTGCTGGCAACCCAGAGTTATGCAGCCCCATATAAAGTGGGTGATGGAAGTGCTAGTAGCTGTGAAACATATATACAGTCCACAATAGTCAGTTACTGGCTGGCATGAATAAGTAAACCTGGCACACATGTAGCATGTAATTATTCACCAGAAATTTGAGTGTGTGTTAAGAAATGCAGGGTTCTGTACAAATTGAAGTGAAAATGTCATGTGAAAACATCCCAGATATGTAGATAAAGAAATATAAATGCGAACAAGAAATATGTAGCAGTAACACCTGAATCCTGGGCAGTTAGTATGTCAGATATAGGTCAGGCATATATTGAACTAGCCAAACCCATGACACAACCTAATGTATGGTGGCAAGTATAATAATACAGGTAGGGGATATACAACTGCAGTCACTGGGAATGTAGTGTAGACTAAAAGGTCATTATAAGATGTTAACTGAGGTTTTTTTTCCACACCCTACTGTATGTGCATAAACCATGCAATTCCACACCTCAATGGGTATGTGTAACCTTAAATATTTGTTGGGACATATGTCCTATTGTTTTATAAATATTTGCATTGATGTTGATGCATGTGCCCTGTTAAAACACCACGTTCATGGTGGCCTGTTGCTACAAAACATCCCTGCATGCTGTTGGAATATCCACTGTCATTCAATATATGCATGTGTTATGCTTGCTGTTCAACTGTTGGAACCTTGGTGTGTTGGGTTAATGGGAATATTACTGCATGCTGTTACAACTAATCTGGAATGCTGTTGTTTATGTTGTAATTAAACACACCTAATCACAGAACGTATGGGAAGGCCGGTCCCAGCGGACCCACCTGTCCCTCCTCAGTTGACGAGTGCACCTGGCATCAGCAGCTCTGGTGCCCAGCCAGGGCTACCCTCCTCCATTGGTCCTATGCCACCTTCGGGTGGAAGCACTGCAG
Organism: Protopterus annectens; assembly: GCF_019279795.1. Lineage (NCBI taxonomy): Eukaryota > Metazoa > Chordata > Ceratodontiformes > Protopteridae > Protopterus > Protopterus annectens. The sequence continues at coordinate 1,054,875,315 of NC_056731.1, read as the reverse complement.
GGGATGGGGCTCATCCCCCCCTGTGCAAGTGTGGGTGGAGAAGGGCCACCCGTCACCCTTCGAAGGGTCCGGGCTGTGGTGCGTAGGGAGATCCAGCGTTCAGTCGCTGATCCGCTATGCCAGCTTGAGGCGAGAGTGGCGTGTCTCTCGGATGAGCCTGCCCATCCTACTCAGCCCCCAGCACAGCCACCCTCGGGCTGTGAAGGTGCAGTGGTGACTGCCCATGGGTGGGGATATCAGTTCCACTGTTACCATCTGTGGGCTCATGGGCTTGCGATTTCCAAACATCCTTCCCCGTCAATTGTGTTCACCCACCCCATGTGTCAAACTCCATCCCTGTATGCTTCTTGTTTGTCTTGTCTGTTTACCTCCCTAACCTACCTCCCCAAATATATCTACTTCCTCTACCTCACATTCCACTCTCACCTGAAAAAAAAAATGAAAAAAAGGGCAATCTGTTCCCACAAAAAAATTACGCCCCATACATAGCTGCCCAATTTTCACACATGTCCAATGGACATGTAAACTGATAATTCTAATTGGCAGTACAACATATTTTGTTGTCCTCACCCCTCTCTCAGGGGTGGAAGGTTTCAAATTTCACACCAAATTTCATACATATGCACAGCAGTTGCTGGTAAAGAAATGGGCAGCTATGGACCTTCCCTACACCCATCATGCACATCCCGAGCTGGTTTCTCTATTGTCTTTCCCTCTTTGTGCCCCCTTTTTCACCACTTTCCTGTCTCCCCATTTTCTTTTCTTTAAAAGAAATTAGCGGGGGGTTAGCAGGATTAAGCACTTTTAAGCAGTAGTTAGCATGGGTGTGCGAGTGTGAGCTTGTGTGCGCTTAGCTAAGCATCGCTAAACATCACGCAAACCCACGCAAACCCGCTTACAATGCTTAAAAGTGCCTTAGTCACTCTGTATGACAAGGCCCTTGTGCTGCTCAGCAGCAAAATAAAATACCCTTAGCCATCTCAAACCCCACACCTTGGACTCACCAGTTTGCATGATGTACCACTAAGCCACAGCAGATATACAATGAATTGGTGCTGAAATAAATATAACATGCATTACAAGGAGTGAATGTAAAGAGAAAATAGGAAAGCCATAGGAATACATTGCAATAAAGAAATATAACATGCATTACAAGGAGTGAATGTAAAGGGAAAATAGGAAAGCCATAGGAATACATTGCAATAAAGACATATAACATGCATTACAAGGAGTGAATGTAAAGGGAAAATAGGAAAGCCATAGGAATACATTGCAATAAAGACATATAACATGCATTACAAGGAGTGAATGTAAAGGGAAAATAGGAAAGCCATAGGAATACATTGCAATGACTACTGATGTATGCCAGTTAATCCCCTAATCCCAAAGGAAAGTACATACTCCCATGTATCCAGTGTTAGCATTAGGAGGTGTGAGTAAACTTACATACTGAGAAGAGTGTACTGGAAAAAGCAACAGTCAGGTTTCAGTACAACAAGCATTTCACTGGCTACAACCCAGCCTCACATATGAGACATATACCAACCTTTTAACTAGCACAACAGTGTCCACAGCAAACAAGCATGGTCCCCACCTTGCTAAACTAAAAGGCCTACTCCTACTTAACCTATCATTTTATAGCAGTGTCCTGAAATCACAGTGAGAACTGCAATTACCACACAGCAGGGTGCATGCAATTACTAAATGGTGGGCACCAATTGCTGCAGAGGCCATCACATGCACATGTGCAGATACCTACAAAAGCAGCCTATACTTGCTTTCCACACATGCAATAATATTATTGCAGCAACTGGAGAGAGAGAGAGCAAGAGAGACAGAAAGACAGACAAACAAACAAACAGAGGCAGTTGGAGACACCAACCCACAAAAAAAAACAAACAGAGGCAGTTGGAGACACCAACCAGAATAAAAAAAAACAGAGGCAGTTGGAGACACCAACCAAAAAAAAAAAACAAACAGTGGCAGTTGGAGACACCAACCAAACAAAACAAAAACAAACAGAGGCAGTTGGAGACACCAACCAATAAAAAAAAAAAAAAAAGTCAACAGGTAAAACAGACAGAGGTGAGAAATACAAAGGTAAGGTATGTAACAGAGATGCATTTGCTGGCATCCGAATGATGTGTCTGAAGGGTACTCTACATACTGTGAACCCTACATATGTGGTAGCAGTCCGTATCTATATGTATATGCAGATGTGCATAGGGAAAGTGACATACTGCAACTGTTAGTGAAGGCTGGACATATATATGTATTTGAAGGTTGCTATGTGCACATATCTATGTAGGTTGTAGTGTGTGGCATTGAAAACAGCAAGCAGTGCAGGTATATGTCATGTGGTGGTTAAATGCTGTGGGACTGAGTTACAGCCAGTGAGGTCTGCTACAGCTATACGGCGTGAGGACAGCGAAATGCATTCTGCACAACACTGTGCAATATTATTACATAATTGTATGTCTCACAACTGTTTCATAATTGATATTCCCACCATGTAAGGTGGGCAGTATATGTGCCTATATGTGCATGTATATGTACAGCAATTGATGTTTACAAGTATGTGTGTGTGTATATATATATATATATATATATATATATATATATATATATATATATATATATATACATATACATATGTTTATGTGTATATATACATATGTTTATGTGTATATATACATATATATATATATATATATATATATATATATATATATATATATATATATATATATATATATATATATATATATATATATATATATATGTATATGTATATATATATATGTATATATATATGTACATATATATATATATATATATATATATATATATATATATATATATATATATATATATATATATATATATATATATACATATATATATATATATATATATATATATAGATATATACAGGGATAGAGAGGGAGATACAGATATATATGGACAGCACAGTATGGTGTATGTTCACATTTCCTGGTGACACTGTCTTGTGTGTTTCCTGTAGTCTGCACAGACTACATACCTCAGGCATAGGTATCTATAAGTAGGGGCACACAGTACTGTAAGGTACACAGGAAATGCTCATCTGTGTCAGCATACATTTGTGTGTTGTATGAATGTCTGATGTGTGTGTAATGATGCCTGTACCATGTCTGCAATCACATGTGTGTTGCAGGGTTTGCATGTGTACCTAGCAACATGTATACTCTGTTACAGCAGTATGCCAGCTATATTAACAACTGTGCACATATGTTAGGTAGGGGAATGGCATCAACGACTAGGGTGGGTTACTGGTTATACTGTAACTGTACTTCACATACATTGCAATGGATGACGTATTTCTTCATGCATTAGCTTGATATGTACCCCCGTGGCAAGGCTGTGCATTGGATCCCAAACACTGTGCCGAATACTGGTGTATACTGGTTTGTTATATGGAGTGTGGCAGGCACTGTCAGCCAGTTGTGGGCTGAGCACTGATATGTGGTATTGAATGTGTGTATCCTCTGATAGATGAACAGAGGCTATATATGGCAGTTAACTGATATCTGTACTGTATAATATTAAGTGTGCCACATGACTTGTTCACACATATCATTTACTTGTCTTCCAGGCTAATGGCTCATCAAAGGAATCCCTCCTACACAGCTGCAAAGGAACAGGAAATCCACCACAGCCTGGTTCAGCACTATACCCTGCTGTTTTCCAGGGCCAGCCAGCACCAGCAGGAGTGTACTGCACTGTGGCAAGATCTTGCTCGTCGGGTAAATGACATAGGCATGCATAACTGGACATATGAGCAGGTACGCCATCACTGCAGTGATTTAATTAGACATGTCCGGCAGCCTGCATCTGATATCCATAGACAACAGCTTGCCACAGGTGGTGGGGTGGCCATACATCCCCCCTCCCTAGAGTGGAGGAACTGCTCCTAGGTTTGGTGGCTCCTGGCCTACAGCAGCAACAACATCACACATGTTTCATCATGGAGGCCGGAGCCACCGAGCATGGTGACATGGAGCATGCAGGTAACATACCCTAGCTGTAGACTACTGTAACTGTATTGCTAGATTATGCATATGTGAGATGTGTACTGTGTTTAGCAGTTGTGCTGCCTATTGTGTGCAATACTGATATTGTGAATAGTATCTGTACAGTTATGCCTGTTGTTCTACTGTAGTTTAGCACACTCACAGTACCAATGCCATAGTTGTGGCCACTGACAAACTGTGTCATATTCTTTTAGGTCCATCTGGTGTGACAGCAGGGCAGATGGCACATGCTGGTGAGTGTGTTAACACTTTAAAGTTGGTATTGAAATGTGCATGTCATAGGTGAGGTGTAGGCCATGTACACATAACACACCTACTCATAATACATGCTGTGCATGTTTGGTGTGAGACGTTAAACATCTCAGAAAAGTCAGTAGCTGCCTCAATCACATGCAATGCACAGAGCATCAGACACAAATGTGGCAACACTGTACTGCACATTGGATAGGCATAGTTGACACACATGTACACAACATAACACGTTTGTCATATGCAGTACACATCAACATGCTACACATGTTGTAACTGGACACCCACTGCCAGGCCACACTTCAGTATCCCACATGTCATCCACACATCACACATATTATACCTGAGGGGTAGGGGCCTAGCATGGGGCTGTGCAACACTCTTCAACACATAACCCAGTCATGTTAGGCAATGCTCCCTATTGGGCACCTCACACACCCTTGCGCAACGTGGCTGTGTAATTGTGAACTTAGCCACGGCACAGCGGTTCAGGTACAGCATGCTAGGCGGTGGTCTAGCACACTTTAGTGGCCTTGAGTGACCACATGATACATGATGATGATGGCTAATGGTACTACACCCCACACAGTTACAATGGCCATGTCCAGGATTGGTATTCCATCACGTACACATGCACCACTCATCCCGTGGGTGTACATAGCATACATGTGCTACACCTGTGTCCACAATTATCTGCTACAGACACAGACACTGCAATCAGACATGGAAATCCATGTGACACACAGATAACACATGCAGCCATGGTATGTATACCTGTGAGTGATGGTGCACAGGGCATTGCAGTGCTTATAATACTTGCACAGAAATGTTGTGTCCTTGTACACATTGTGTTCCAGGGTGTAGGCAATCACTGAACATGTACACACATGCACCACAGCCATGTACACTGTCATTAACTATGGCTGTCTACACTCACACTGCATGGACTTGATCAACACTTATTCTGCATGCTGACATGTGTGTCGCTACTGTTTGCCTTGTGATACTGTCACCCACCTTCAACCACTATTGAGTATGTTTTGGATTGCTGTTGTGTGTGTGTATCTGCTGTAGTGAGGAGTGTGCATGTGTCCCTGTGTTCCTGTGTGCATGTGTGCATGTGTTAATGTGTGCATGTGTGCATGTGTGTATGTGTTCATGTGTGCATTTGTGCATGTGTGCATGTGGAGACCGTAAAGTGTGTTTCCTGTCTTCCACTCATAGGTGCTGAGTTAGGGGTTGGCGAAACCAGCAGGCAACCTGAAGCCACTGCCACGGATAGTGGTGATGATGACGCATGTATTGTGGCACAGGGAGATTTGACAGGGTATGTTGTTGGTCCACCAATCGACAGTACACAGCGTTCAACCCCATCTATGCACACAATCATACTGCCATTACATCCCTCACCACCAATGGCCATAGGCGAGGGACAGCACACAGTTGGCATTGACCAGGAGAGTGTGATATCCATGACACTTGCATCCCCTCACAGCAGCCATAGCCATAGACCCAGAATGGTACCACATAGGTGGAGGTCCAGGGGTTCTCGGGGGAGCACCATTGATAGTATTGCCCCTGGCAAGCGTGCCATCATAGGTCTTATGATGACCACTATGTTCCAGGCTGTAATGCAGGCTCAGGCACGTATGGAACGGTACACCAGGCAGAGACTTAGGGTGCAGAGGGCACATTAAACCGCTATCAATGACAGCATCCGTGACCTTGCTGGTGCGATCCGGACATACACCGAGGTCATTAATAGACATTAGGGGGAGACAATAGATGCCCTCCACAACATGTCTTCCTTGAGCCAGGACCATGCGGGATGGTTGCGATGTCGATGCGGATGCATGCCAGCAACAGCAACAGCTGGCAGTGGTCGCGGACGGCCCACAGTTCACAGCCGCTCCCGTAGTGGCAGCACCAGCCCCAGCAATGCTAGTGCTGGCCTGTCCATTGACCGTCCCAGTAGACCATGTGCATGTGGCTCTGGCCAGTCCCAGCAGGGACATGGGTCCAGTCGTCATGCCTCTGCCTCAGCCTCTGAAGACAGTACCCAGTCAGAGTTGGTACCCAATACTGTCCGTAGCACCCCTGCCAGGCACAGGTACTGTGTCCATGGCCGGAGACAGTGTTCTGTACAGTCTAGCAGGTACAGTCTGTGGCTGTCCCACAAATCACCGTATAAGGCAGCCACATGGTGGAGCTGTGTGCATGCAGACACACACATGTTAAGCAAACAACTAGGGCTCACACATACACGCACACATTACATCAACATTGGCCCATGCTGTACTGTTGTCCCTCACACACACACACACACACACACACACACACACACACACACACACACACACACACACACACACACACAGACATGATGATTGGATGGGTCAGTGTCAAGCTCTGGCAAACAACAAAATGCCCTGTGCATATGATGATACCTGTGCTGCCTCCTGCATCTGCATTATTGATGGAGGGACAGGCTAACATGGTGCTGATGCACAGGGTGACACTATAGCAGTGTAGCAATAATAGCAAGTTGTCAACAAGGAAGTGTAACTGCATCCTTGTAGGTATATCTGAGCAGACATTATGCATCGAAGCTCTGATTGTCAATGTAGCATTGTTTATACCACTGTTAGGTCTGAGTATGTATTATCCACCCATGTGCCACTTGGCTGATGTGTGATGTGTTGCCAGCATGCGTTAGTGAGTGTACAGTACATGTGTGATGTGTGCAGTACAGATTAGCAAGTGTACATCTGTAAACATGGTGGGTGCGCACTGTCTGGATGCACATGCATAGTGGACACATGGGACGTGTGGCATACCCTGTTGTACACATTGTTAACATCTCATAGCATCTTTCAATGGCCAGTATGCATTCTACTACAGTTATGTACTAACATGGGTAGATGTGTGTATGACATGGGTTGACACTATGCTGTGGGTGATACCGTTAATATCTGTCAATGATCTGCGGTCTGGTAGTATACACAACCTCAACAGCATGACTATAAGCAATCATTGGATGATGTCCTGACAAATGACACACAGTAGTAGGGAACCCAGTATCAATTGGATCCTTCCGGTGATACACTATAACACTAACTAGCGGTAATGACCGCCACCCATTACTGTGACCACACCTGTGTGTCATATAGCCCCCTTAGGTACATGCAGACATACTAGGGATATGTCCATCCAAATCTGGGAATACATGGATTGCCCTACAATGCATTCCCTGGATGGGATGCATATCCTACACAAGGGTATCATACAGACAGATACCTGTTGTCTGATACATGCTGTATAGCAGTAAGCCGACTATGGCATAGTCATCCTCATGTACTATACATACTATCTTGTCAGTACCACACAGGTGGTAGCCCTCAACATGTATTTTGGGTGCCATTGTGTACATACAGACCCATGTTATGTCATGTGTCCCTTGATATCCACATATCCATAGGTATTGTGGAGTCCTAAGTTGTATCACATAAGACATTAGAGGCCTGAATGCATATCCACAAGGTAGTCATACACGTATAAAGACTGTCCATTCTTGGCAGACTTTGTTGTGTATGATCATGTCTGACATATACCCCAGGCATATACCCTCACTCACACTACTCTTAAGTAACTGTCATGGCTGTGTGTGCCACAGATGACCTTGGCCACAGAACACGACAGTGGACGGCCGTGTCACATACATACATATGTGACCTACAATCTGAGAAGCAGCGGCACAACCTGTCAATGGAAACAGATGTATTCATGTAGTATGCAGGCTTCACACCTATGTACTGATTGAGGTGACATGTACACATATATGTTTGCCAAGCAGATACCTGATGTGTGCAATGCACTTACTGTTGTCATCATACTATGTCATACCATGGTAAAAGCAAAACCCAAACCACATTGACCAACAGTGTAACACAGAGTCAGCATTTGCAGGATTCAACCCCTACCTATGTCATGACACAAGAGAGAGACGCATTAACATGGCACGCTATTTGCTTTACTAGCTGGTTTTAATTCTCCTGCTGTATTTGTAGGATGGCAACATCATCAGACTTTACAAAGACGAATGTACCTCTTTTTGTGTGTTTTCACAGTCTCCAAAAAGGACACTCCTTTCAAAGACATTTGCCCACACACTATTTGCAGGATTTAAACCCCTATCTAACTATGTTATGATACTAGTGAGAGATGCATTAACACGGCACGCTATTTGCTTTACTGGCTGGTTTTCTTTCTCCTGATGTATTTGTAGGATGGTGACATCATCAAATTTTCCAAAGAGGAATGTACCTCTTTTAGTGAGTTTTCACAGTCTCCAAAAATGGAGCACTTCCCGGACACTACACACACACAATTTGCAGGATTCAACCCCCTACCTAGCTATGTTATGATATTGGAGAGAGACACATTAACACAGCGCACTATTTGCTTTATTGGCTGGTTTCCCTTCTCCTGCTGTATTTATAGGATGGTAACATCATCAAACTGGACATGGTGATGTGTGTACACTTTGTTTTATGCCATTCCAGGAATGGTCCATGTGGGTCAGCAGGTGTCAACAGCTTGAACAAGACCTCAGAATCCTTACCTTGTGTGATCTATCTGTGGACACATTGACATTCCGTCATATGTCAACACATATTTATGCACAGCTTGTTGGTTTTGTGGATACTACATGTGTCTGGGATGTTGATAAAGGGCTATTCAAAGTCTATGTGACACATGTGTAGTTGTGTCCATTGATGTATGTCCTGGGTGGCTGCCCTGCAAATAGTCTAGCATGTTTGGGAACCATGATCCGCACATGAACATACCACAGTTGGTAGGTTGTGTGTATGTCAGCTTCCAATAGCTCTGTTTATGACTGCAACCATGATGGACTCCATGACCTTGCAGATCAGACCTCATAGGCATACTGGACTTGACTTCCCATGGTGTGTTGTGCACCAACACTTGTGGGTAGTGCCATATGTAGCTGTGACACATTCAATGGTTCCACATCCTGTGTAGGGGGTGAGGCTCAGCTAACTGTTCAGGTGCATGGTCTGTTTGTTCTGTAGTTTGTGCATGACACATATTGGGAATCAGTGTATTCCACCTGCTGCCATGCTTTTGGCAGTGGGGATAGCTGCTCATCCATTCTACATGTGATATCTCCTGGTATGTTGATGTGGACTATTGTCAGTGGGGGATGGGTATGTACATATGGGCCTGTCTGTCATGATGTCGGCATTGTCACTCAGGTACAGTTGGCCCTGACTCAGGACATATATGGGTGTACATTGATATTTATGACATATCTGAAGGAGGTGTCATGATTCAGTGTGGAGTCCTTCTCAGCTACTCTTTACAAAATACCAACGGACATGAGCACTAATCCCTGTTATACTCTTTTACACACTTAAAACCCTACTGATCCTTTGTGATCAGGCTACAAAGTATGTCATGATAATATCCTGGCATGTCCAGGGGTCGGTTTTGTGTGTACTCTTCAGTCCAGTTGGTGGATATTGTGATATTGACACAATGTCACATCTGCCTCATGTACACAGACAACCCTCTCCTCCTCCCGACAAACTCGGATATATGTGTGAGATGCACCTATATGGACATACAGGGAGCTGAACTCTCTCGACCCATGACTGGCACAGTCTATCAGGTGGTGCAGGTAACCACACACACCACATATCAATCTCACATATCCTCTAGCAACAGCACTCAAACCACATTAGCACACAAAGACATACTCGGATGCTGTAAATGTACTCTACCTAAGCAGCAGAGACCTCCAAAGCACACACACACACACCTGCTACCCCACTACAATACCCACATATCACAATGTTCACAATGTCAGTGTGCCACACAGTCACTGCCCTTCGAGCTAAACAACACACCTAATACACTTGCAATAGGTGACACTTATTGTCAGACACACTGACGCACCACTCACCAGCCCTAACAAGGGAATAGTCATTTGGGCTGTCTGTTGGGTGCCAGGATCTGCCGCATAACACAGGCAGTCAGGTCACTCCAAAGCAAGTACAAGACTGGCACCATCATTGTCCATGCTGGTGTGTATAACCTCAGACGTTACTCCCTGGACCACATGACATGATACATGGAGGAACACTCTGATCATGTAGCCCAGGCCAGTATGACCCTGACCTTGTCTAGCATCTTACACCCACCAGTTATGATGTCACAGTATACGGACACACATATCACATTTAACAGTTGCCTAGCACATTTGTTTCATTCATAGGGGATACAGTGTCTGTCAGCATATGGTGACATGCTCAACATGCCACATAGCTTCCCTATGGACAGCTTGCACCTGTCACCCTTGGACTTTGGAATGCTGGCTAACGCTCTTGCTACCACCATAGTGCCTTTTCTAACAGGGCTCAGAAGACAAACGCACCTCCATAGACATTACAGGTTAAATGAAACTAAGGGTAATGCTGCTCAATAACAGCTGTGTTAACCTCATATTGTGGCCACTCAGGACTCTCCTCAGTATGGAGGATAGCAATATCTGTGCACTGACAGACACCTGGTTCAGGCTCGCTTATGCACACCAGCACTACCAGGTTATGTTTCATACCATGCTGTCTGACAACAAGACTTGGAACAGACAACACAACTGGGGGAGTATCCATATACGTCACAGATACACACACCTCCAGGTTAGTAGCACTGCACAAAGCATCACAGACCATACATATATAACTACCATTATGCAATACTGCCTTTCAGTTTGTTGCCTGCTACAGAACACACTCCCAAACTCAGGAACCACACTCTGCTTTCGTGGGAACTATGGCGAATATGAAAGTCTCCACAAACACCATTATATTGTGTGACTTCATATACACAAATATTGACTGGGGATACTACTCAAGCCCCGACACCCACACCCAACAGTCGCTACAATTTGTGGACTCATATGCTATGGCACAACCAGTCAGCACAGCCACAAGGGGGAATACATATTGGACCTGATCATCACCAACATGGGGACTCTATGTTCCACACCAGAGATATACCCCTCATTGGTAAGGTCAGAACATACATGTATCTCACAGGATATACATATACCCTCCACACACCCATCCTGGGTAATCTTGGTGAACTTCTCATGAGCCAACATCTCACTTCACTGAAGCAAGGTTGTATCCTTCAGAGATCCTGGGACAGTGACATATACGGCTCACACTGCTGCATCCTTTACATGCACATTCTATGGACACCTAGTGGACTGCATGGATTGTGCTATCCCAAGTAACAACAGGACCCACTACTGCAATGGCAGGGGACCTGTCTGGTAGACCCCAGCCATTAATAAGCTGTACAACATCAGGAGGAAGCTACTATATGATAGAGCACAATCCCAGACTGGGAAGGCATCTGTGATCTGTACTAGCAGACAGCTACCATCACTCATGGACTTTTCAAAGGGCTGCTTCTACCAGACAATTGCAATAGACACGTAGGACTATCACACGGCCTTCTTCAGTTATGTCAGGAACCTGGGTGGACACTCACTGATATGCTGTGAGTTACTGCATACTGACTAAACCTACCCTGAACCCACTGGCATTGCCTACATCTTGGCAAACAGGTTCAGTGCAGATGTCTCCCACCCATCCCCCCTAAGGAGCAACTATCCATCCCAACAGAGTATAACCTCCCTGACATCACACAGTAACAGGTGAGTGCTGCCCTCCCCACAGCATACATCACAGTATCAGTGTGACCAGATGGTGTCCCAGCCTGCATCCTACACGAGCATCATGACAAACGCAACCCTCACATTACATCACTGTTCAATATCGGAGTTACCACAGGATATGTACCCAAGGAATGGCATACTGCGACAGTGGTCCCGCTCCACAGAGATGGTGCCACAACGGACCACAGACAATATTGCCCTATAAGCCTATGTAGCCTATTCTGCAAAGCTGTGCAGCATATTGTCATAGGACTCATACACATAGACATTGGGAACCTACAGACACTGTGTCCTACATGTTTCAGCATTGTTGTGGGCAGATCTTGCCTCTTGAACCTATTTGTATTTTTTAAATGGCTAACAGGTCCATCGACATAGGGACGGCTGTCCACACAGCCTACCTGAACCTTGCAAAACCTTTCAACACAATAACCCACTGGGCCATTATGCATAGGCTCACCAGCATCAGTATGGACACATATCTCACACAATGGATTGATACCTAGATCAGGGATAGCGCCCACGTGGTCCGAATTGCAGGTGCCATGTCTGACTATACACCAGTTACACATGGCATCCCACACGGCTTGGTCCTGGGACCTCTCTTGTTCTGTATATATTTGTCTTATGTACAGGCTACCACAGGGGGAATATGACTAAAGATATTTGCACTTGACTGCAAACTGGGTGCCATGATCAACTCTCCAGCTGCCACATGCATACTCAATCAGGGTCTCACAGATATGGATGACTGGTGCCTGAGCCATGGCCTACAGCTAAATGCCATTAGTTGCATAGTCATCCCCTTTGGGAGTAACAACATGCCCACACATTACCACATAGGTAGTACTCCATTACATATGGTAGGAGTTGTTAGGGGTTTGGGGACATGACTTGTTCATACTGTCACCTTTAACATTCACGTTGCCAAAGTGGTTGGACACACATTCTATGTGGGCCACCTTATCCCATATGGTTTCACATCTAGATCGAGTGAGGTCATTGTGCCCCTATACTCATCACATCCATGCTTGGTTACAATGCCACATTTGGGGTGTACCTTACCTGACACCTGCAGCAGCTGTACTGGCCACTGAACATCCTCACCAAGCAGATCTAGGGACTCACACAGATGCCCTGCATAGTTCAGGTGCAGTAACTCCAGCTGTACTCAGTTTCTTACCACCTACTCAGATATGATGTGTGCCTGTTGTTTACAGATATACCCATCCCAGAATTACTGGACATGCTCCACCTCAGGATATCCAAATTCTTGGAGCTACACACTCCAGGGACGTATACCTCAGCACAGATGTTAATAGGACATTGTGGAGGGACAGATTCTTATCCCAGAGGCTCCACTCACTACAGAATGTAATCCCAGTTTCACATAGGCAGAGCTACCCACTGACCACCTACTGGAGACATCTTGACGGCTGTATGGGTGATTGTATATTTACCCCTGGGATATCTTCTGTGTCCCTGCTAGACAGAGGCACACTAACCTAAACGTACATTGGCTATCTTGTGTGATCTACTATTCACACACACAGTGTAGTAATCTGACAGGGTTGCGAATGCCAAACACACTCTGGCTAGGCTTGTACATGCCCTAGGGCAGATAGCCTAGTATCGACCTCTGAACCTATGCTAATGTTCAAGATGCACAATGTTTATTGCTGATACTGTTCGCAGGTCTTTATTATCTTTGCTTTACCAGTTTCCCTGAACAACTTCGGTATCTGCAGAACATATTTGATTATGACAGGGTTCCACTATATTATAGATGTGTCTGTTGTCATATAACTGTGTGCACAGGGTAGATTGCTGTATAGTGACAGGTTCCTGGGTTAACACATGCAACTGCCAGATATGGGTGGCCCACTGCTGTACTCAGACATGGCCTACGTGTGTGAGCATGCCCAGTTCTGCCATTCCATGTTTTGTTGCCTGACATTTGTCTCATTTATTCAAGTGTGTGAGCATGCCCAGTGTGACTCTTCAGTATGTTGCTATCTGAGGTCCATTACATTTGTTGATGTGTGCGAACATGACCAATATTAATATTTATACTGTGTGTGTTGGAAGTCAGGTTCTGTTCTCACTGCAGGACTCACCTTTGTGTCATAACTCAACAAGGATTATGCTGTGCCTGCAGGGTTTCCATGGAATACATTGCATAGACTTATCAACATTCCGTCATACAGGTGGGCCACTGCAATACTGTCAAGGTTTAGTGGTCCAGTACTTTGACTATAGTGTACAGTATCCTGGGTTCAAGGCCCATCACTGCTTTATATTTTCATGCTGAGCAGACCAGACTGCTTAAGGGCCTGTTAAGCAAATATGAGCATGTTGGCTTTTGTTCAGCTATGCCCTACTTAGAGCAGGCTTGTCCGACATTGCTCAATATTCACCGACATTGCTGGACGTTGCCCGATATTACTGAACATTGACCACAGTTGTGCTAGTTGATGTGTGCGATTTTGTTTGCATATACTACATGGTGGTAATTGCTGTTTAGCAATGCTTTATATTGCTTAACACATGGCATTCATGCCTTAGGTGGTGCTGCAGAGCTGCCTATGTTGGATGCACATACTACACTCCCTGCACATGTTTGGAAGCAGGTAGTGTCAACTTAGGCATCCTTTTTACTTTATGTGAAAGATGGAGAGAGGTATCATTTCCAAAGATCCTACTGAGCCAGTGTATGTGCTATGTGTTGCCTCTTTGCAAGGCCAAAGCATACTGGACACACTTCCTTCTGCCTACTGGCGCAGGCTCAGGTTGTTCCTCCTCTGAGTCACGCTCTGCCTGTGATGGCCTTGTCAATGGTGGGGGGCTGTTTGGCCCAGGCCTATGCTGGTCCTGCTGCAGCTGTTTTCACAGGATCATATTATGTAGCATAGCACATACCATGACAATTTGGGTACATGTAGTTGGTGAGTACTGCAAGGCTCCACCAGATGTGTCCAGGCACCGGAACCATGACTTGAGCAGCCCAAACACACACTCTATTACATTATGTGTTTGTGCATGTGCCTCATTATGGCATTCCTGTTCAGGTGTATGTGCATTTCTGATGGGTCTCATCAGCCACGGCTCCAGTGCATAGCTAGCATCCCCCACCAGGTGACCATGTGGGATGTCCCCATTGGCAAATGTCTGGTATAGCTGTGTCAGATGCCAGATATGGGAATCATGGTAGCTTCCAGGGCAGCCTGCACACCCATTCAGTATTATGCCCTGGGCATCACACATGACCTGATAGTTGATGGAGGGGAAGCCCTTGCGGTTGAAGTAGACCCTACCCCACTCGCCGGCTGGTGCTTTGATGCATATGTGCGTGCAGTCTATTGAACCCACTACCTCAGGGTATTCCGCTATTTGCTGGAAGAGATGCATATTGCTGGCCAATACCTCACGGGATTTGGGGAAATATACATGATCACTGACATGTGCTGACATGGCATCCAGAAACTGGTGTAGTACCCTGGATGCTGATGCCTGTGATATCCCCATTATATTACCAGTTGGTCTCTGGAAGGTACCTGTTGCTAGTATTCTTAGGCCAACACATACCTTGGTTTCCACTGGGATGGTTTCCCCTTTGTTGGTTCTGTGTGTGAGGCGTGGCCTGCACAGCTCAACAATTTGCTGCAGGAGGTCTCTGTCCACTCTATAGCGCTACACTATCTCCAGCTCATATAGCCCCTGGTAGGTTACCCTGGGCCTGTGCACTCTTCTCCGTCTCCTCACTGTGGGTTGTCCTGCCGCATTTCCATTGTCACAACCCTCAGCATGTTGCATATGTCGCCTTATAACAGCAATGGCAGCCCCTAACATTTCTTTGTCTCAGTAAAGCTTTTTCAGTTTTCACTTCCATTAGCTTACTGCAGTGTCTCTTGTGAGAAACATAATGGACTGTTGTTTGCAGAGTTTTAAGTGCTAGGCTGGGCTGGGCTAGTGTACTGCCTGTGTAATTGCCTGATTCTGATTGTTTTCACCTGCTAACTCTGCTAGTACTCCCTGGTAGCTTCCTACTATTTGTTGTGCTTCCTTTTTCCTTTCTGTTTCCTCAGGGGGAGCGCCACGCACACAAGTGCAAACACGTGCACAGCTGCTAACACGCATGCACACATGCTTACATGGACTAAAATTTGCTTATTCTGGTTAAAACAAGTGCACACCAGTGCAAACATGCTTACAACTCTTTAAACAGCCTTACACATGCTTACTCCGGCTTAAACACGCGTACTCATGCTTACACGTGCGCACACTGTCTTACTCGGGTTTATACGCGTACACACGCATGCATACCCGCTCAACAAGAAACTTTGGTGTTACCTACGGCATACACCTTCTATTTCTTGGCTTTCCCTAGCCTACCTGTTGACACACCTCTTTCCATGATGTATAAATGACAGCTGACACATGCCACTCTGCTCCAATGAGCTTCATTCTTTCATACATACCCCCCTTATGATGTCACCTATCTTCTACTCTGTTACTCCCCATATCCTACTCCTACACTCCACTGACTGTCCTCATTTGCTATGTAAACTTGCAATTCACTATCCTAACACTCATTTACATAGGATTGCCTACTAATGCTTGGTTACATGTCTTAGACTGAGCTTCCCCCTTAGCAACCGCTACTTGGTGGCCATGTTGTCTTCAGCCTCCCATTCCCTTGCATTGTACATTAACAATTTCTATAAATTCCACATTTGTGGGTTTTAATTTTTAGTATTCTGGGTTTTAGAGCGCTATGCTTAAACGTCGGAAATCGGTGAAAAAAATATATATTTTTATTTTTATATTGCATCAGAAAACATTTCCAATGGCCATATATTTGGCCATTGGCATGCTTCCTGCACTGGATGCAACCTTTATTTGGAGCTGTCACGGCTCCGTTTTGCTATTTGCAGAATGGTACTCAGTTGTCAACTGAGTACATTTCTGCAAATACACTGCTCTTACTCGGACAGGTACGGGTTTCCTGAATCGCAAATCTACCTCATTTGCATGCCTTTCGCCTGCAGTTGAGGTAACTTGCATATCCCTGCCCCGTCTGTGTAACAGCCATTTTAGGAGCTCTCTTACATGCCCCTACAGGCTGTTTGTGGATCGCTCATCGGACATGATGGCTGCATGGAGTCTTACTCTACTCTTAGACTCTGTGCAAGCCATCGTGAATCCGGCCCACTCTATATAAAAAGTATGATTGGCTGGCCGATTTTCATTGACATCACCAGTAGTATATATTTGATCGCTTTTATTTCAGCCACATTAAGGGAAAAGTTTTCCAAACTTGTATCTCATGTAAAAAGGCTTCAGACATTTATTATTTTAGCATTATGGTTGCCAAAATGTTAAAAAGAAGTTAAACTTTCACCCATTAATCTAGTTTCTGTGGGTATATATTAGAAGATCGAATGTTTAGGTGATTGAACACCTAAACATAGATCTACTAATATCGAACCTAAGAATATCAAACCCCCAGGGAAACACACATGTTGGCAAGTTAAAAAAAAGCAGACTTTACATCTAAACTAAGTGGGGGACTTCACCCCCCCCCACACCCCCTAACTAAATATACCAACTCCGAGATTGCTCAACAGTATGGAAATGGCAAAATCCAGGGAAATCTTTCCCTGCATTAAATCAGCTGTTCACCATTTTTTTGCTTTCGATATTAGAAGATCGATGTTTAGGTGTTCGATCACCTAAACATTTGATCTTTTAATGTAGACCCAGTTTCTGCATATATTTTATCCATTTCAAGTCTGTGTCGATTTAAAGCCTACCACAGCAAGTAATAGGTGTGTTCTACTGCAGGTTGCATGACCACTCACACACACACACACAAACACACACACACACACACACACACACACACACACACACACACACACACACACACACACACACAGGGTTTTCGAATGCATCTTGGTCGAACTGAAAAAAACGAAACTGCAAAATACCGAAGTGGCATGTAAGCAAATTCTTTCTCTGGGAAAGAATTCACTTGGTCGCTTTGGTACTTTGCCGTTTCCGGCACTGTAGTGTGGTCTCGGAGTTGGTATATTTAAGAGTGCGGTGTGGGGGGCACATCCCCCCATGTCAGTGGGTGTGGGGAGTGAAGCCCCCACTTAATCTCATGTTTTAATGTGCTTACTTTTTTTTTTTTTGGAACAGTGATTTTTTTTCCCCTTGGAAAAAAATCGCTGTTCTGACAGTTCGGTTTTGTAAGTTTTTGCTTACATGGGGTCGATTAATCACTGTTCGCTTTCCTAAGCATTTGGTGATCTAATATAGACCCCCCACACACACACACACACACACACACACACACACACACACACACACACACACACAAACACACACACACGCACACACAAAATTGTTGTTATAATTTAGCAACTTTATTGAGAAGCAAAATAATAGAGAGATGAAGATGAGATAATAATGGAACAAGCTGAGTAAAGAGGACATAGTTAGGCTATAAAGTTAGGCTATAATAATTACAAAGATATACACACCCCTGGATTCAGCAATCCTCTGTGTAAGACTAAATAAGTCTTACACGGAAGCTGCAGTTGAACGGTATGATGTCAACATGCCATGCATATTCATGAGGGCATGCTGACTCATACTCTAGTCTAACACGGTCCATGTAGGAAAGTAGGTGGCATGTCCAATTGCCGAGTACTGCAAAGGGGCACGCCCCCAGAAGAGTTAGAGTCCTAATAGTAAACACCCATGAGTGAGTCCGCTGAAATGTCAAGAAACACAACACCACACATCCCCACAGACTAAACCCTAGTGAAAGTGTTCAAAAAGTAAAAATAACCATTTCAATTTTTTTTTATAATTTCCAATATGTTTGCCCACATTTGCGCTCGTTTGCATGGGTATGCCCTTTGCTCAACCACAGTTAGCAGATATGACATTAAAAAGCATATAAGATCTACATATGCAAATCAAGCAAAGTAGCAATAGCGTAGCAGTAGAGACGTCACCCAAAGAATAGGTAGTCACAGTTCGAGCCCCACAACATCCCCCTCCATTTTTCTTTAAATAAGTATGAAACAATTCCCCGATATATATAAATTTAATTTAAGTAAAATGTAATGAAATGACCCATGTATGTCTGAACAAAACCTATATTATGTATATATAAAAAGGATCATAATTGCCCGTAGCTTAGCAGCGCTTTAACAAGCTTAATATGAGTGCCCGTAGCTAAGCAGGGCTGTACCTATCTTAATATGAGTGCCCGTAGCCAAGCAGTACTTTACCCAGCTTAAAATGAGTGCCCGTAACCAAACAGCACTGAACCCAGCTTAATATGACTGCACATAACTAAATAACGCTAAACCCAGCGTAAGCCATTTTTGCAGAGCTGCGCAGTGTGCCAACCAGCTTACCATCTGGCAATGTTGGGCAACGTGTAGCAAAGTCACTTTTACACAGACACACCTTCTAGCCTGTCTAGACAGTAGTAAAATAAAAAAGCAATGATGAGGTTCGAACCCAGGATACTGTGCACCATAGTCAAAGCACTGAACCACTAAGCCATGACACTTATACCAAGAAATCCAGTATTACCATACATATAGGAATGAATGAAAATATAACCATGACAAAGCAGGTTTGCTCTTAGCTGAGAAATTTCCAAAATGGCCAATCACAAATAAGTGCGGGAAAACCGGCATATATAAGCTCCATAGGTGGGAATACACACCATAACTGATTGTGGTACCCATTTGCAGTCAGGATGGCAGGTGTCAGAGAGGGAAATTGCTTTAGAGCACAAAGGTGGGGCATTGAGGAGTCCAAATATATGCTTTGGCTCCTAGTCCATCATCATGTAGGCCGAGTCATGCAGGGCCAGGTTCAATGGGGTGCGTATAAGGCAGAGTCATGGAACCAGTTGGCACATGATCTCACCAGTGCCACAGGCATTCTGAGGACTGGTGAACATGTCCGTCACCACCATGCGGACCTGAAGCAACGAAAGGAGGACCGACTGAACTGATGGATCCAGGAGGCCTGTCAAATGCCCAATGCCCCACTACTGAGTAAGTATACATGTAATTAAGTATGTAAGAAATGCTATCCTAGCCTATAGTATGGATAGGTATGTCCCAATATCCCTTCATCTATATTACAGCTGCAGGTGTTCGTTCCGCAAATCGGCAAGCCTATGCTGATAGGCTGGTAAGGCTGCGCCACCAGGCAGATTAGTAATTATTCAGCTGGTATTATTATAGAATATAAGTGAGACAGCCTGTAAAAGAGTTCAGTGTTGTAACCCAGTAATAAAGGTCAAATAAGCCTAGAATAAAGCTTCTGCTAGTATTCTAAGATCAGATAAGTGATGCAGCCTGAAAAGGAGTATTGTAATCCATTAATAAAGAGTAAACAAGTCTCAAATAGAGTCCCCACCTGTATTGTAATATCAGATAACTGCTTCAACCTGAAAATGAGTGTTCTAATCTATCAATAAAAGACAGACAAGTATTGAATACATCCTTGTATATACTGTCATATGAAATAAGTGAGTCAGCTGGAAAGGATTGTTGTAACCCAGTAATAAATGTTAATAAAGCCTAGAATTAATTACCATCCTGAAATGTAAATATAAAATAAGTGAGAAAGACCTTGAAGTCTGTAATAAAGGTATACTGCATGCACAACATAATGAAATGAATGAGACAGCCACAACCAAAGAGTGCAATGTTTTAATAAAGTACAATACCTGGACTGTGTCCATCCCACATTTCGGATATGTTGTTGTACCCTTGCATTATGGGGATAGTATGGTTGTATGAAATGCTGAACATCCACAGTTGACTAGGCCCATTTAAAATGGCTGATGGGAATGCCAGTATGTCAGAAGAATATTTATCGTCCTCAACTGTGTCATGTACAGTATTTACCTGTTAATCCGGTACATGAGCACCTTGTGCTTGTGATCCCACAAATGTTAGTGTGCTGCTAAAACTGTATGTAACTGTTCAAATGCAGCAGGATGAATACAAATGGAATGTATATTAATGTAGCAGTAACATCTCCATCACCAACATGTGTAAGGTTACATACCGGAAACTGTACTAATACATGTAGGGGATATTTACCTGCATCTAGTAGGAATGTATAGTATACGTATAGGTATTTTAAGTTGTTAATGTAATATTTTATCACCCCACCTTATGTTCACAAATGATGCTATTCCACAGCAAACTGGGTATGTGTATTCACAATTAATTTTTACCGACATTTGTCCTGTTGGTTTATACATATCTGCATGTACGTTGATGCATGTGCCCTGTTCACATATCCATACCTGATGGCCTGTTGCCACCAATCAACCCTGCATGCTGTTGGAATGTCCATTGTTGTCCTAAATATGCATGTGCTATGCTTGCTGTTCAACTTTTGGAATCCATGTGTGTTTGGTGAATGGGAATACTAATGCATGCTGTTACAACTAATTTGGAATGGTGTTGTTTGTTACTAACCCAAAATGCCACTAAATACTGCTAAACATAGGACAACTGGGAAGGCAGGTGCCAGCGAACCCACCTCCCCCACCTCAGCTGGCGAGTGCACTTGGCACCAGTGCCCAGGCCGGGACCTCCTC
>NC_056731.1:1054761070-1054848570 GCF_019279795.1 Protopterus annectens | reverse complement strand
TGGTGTATACTGGTTTGTTGTATGGAGTGCGGCAGCCACTGTCAGGCAGTTGTGGGCTGAGCACTGATAAGTGGTATTGAAGGTGTGTATCCTCTGATAGACAGACAGATGCTATATCTGGCAGTTAAGTGATATCTGTACTTCATAATGTTAAGTGTGCCACATGACTTGCTCACACATATTGTTTAATTGTCTTCCAGGGTTATGGCTCATCGCCGCAATCCTGTGTTTACAGCTGCAGAGGAGGGGGTCATACAGGCAAGCCTGTATCAAAACTATGCACTGCTTTTTTCCAGGGCCAGCCAGCACCAGCATGATCGCACTGCACTGTGGCAAGATCTTGTTCGCTGGGTAAATGACATAGGCATGCATAACCGGACATATGAGCAGGCACGCCATCACTGCAGTGATTTAATCAGACATGTCCGGCAGTGTGCATCTGATATCCATAGGCAACAGCTTGCCACAGGTGGTGGTGCACCCATACACCCCCCCCGTACCAGAGTGGAGGAGCTGCTCCTAAGCGTGGTGGCTCCTGGCCTACAGCAGCAGCAACATCATGCATGTGTCATCATGGAGGCCGGAACTACCCAGCAGGACGACATGGAGCATGCAGGTAATATGCCCTAGCTGTAGACTACTGTAACCTGTATTGTTAGAATATGCTTATGTGAGATGTGTGCTGTGTGTTTAGCAGTTGTGCTGCCTCTCATGTGCAATACTGATATTTGGAATAGTATCTCCACACCTGTGACTGTTGACTGTTGTTCCACTGTAGATTAGCGCACTCACTCATGGCAGCAATGCCACAGCTGTGGCCACTGATAAACTGTGTCATATTCTTGTAGGTCCCTCTGGTGTGACAGCAGGGCAGATGGTACATTCTGGCGAGTGTGTTAACACTTTCATAATGGCAATGAAATGTGCATGTCATAGATGAGGTGTAGACCATGTACATGTAACACACCTACGCATAATGCATGCTGTCCATGTTTGCTGTGAGACATTATTCATCACATTAAAGTCAGTAGCTGCCTCAAGCACATACACTGCACAGTGCAGCAGACACAAGTGTGGCAGCACTGTACTGCACCTTCGATATGTATAGTTGCTACAGCTGTACACAACAGAACACGTTTATCTTATGCAGTGCATGAAAACATGCTATATTCATAGCAGTCATTGCTTTGCACCTCAATGTTTTCAGTGTGCAAACATATGCACCTATACACAATATGCATAGCATGTTGTGTGTGTGCTTACATATGCCAGTATACACAATATGCACAGCAGTTGGCATCCAAACAAAGTGTCACATATATGTCCTGGAATGCTAGTGGGTGTATAGGTCACTTGACACACATTGGGTTGTGTCCATGTACAAAGTGTGTTCCAGGGTGTAGCCAATCACTGAACAATGACACAGTTGCAACAAAGCCATGTATACTGCCATTACATTGGGGCATTTACACTAGCACTGTATGGTCTTGAGCAACACATATTCTGCATGCTGACACGTGTGTGGTGACTGTTTACCTTGTGATACTGACACCCACCTTCACCCACTATAGAGTATGCATTGGATTGCTGGTGTGTGTGTATGTGCTGTAGTGAGGAGTGTATTACTGTGCATGTGTGCATGTGTGCATGTGTTCATGTGTAGACTATAAAGTGTGTTTCCTGTCTTCTTCTCACAGGTGTTGTGTTAGGGCTGGCCGAATGCAGCAGGGAACCTGTAACCACTGCCACGAATAGTGCTGATGATGAGACATGTATATTGACACAGGGAGGTTTGACAGGGTCTGTTATTGGTCCACCAATCGACAGTGCACAGCATTCAACCCCATCCATGCGCACACTCATAACGCCAATACATCCCTCACCACCAATGGCCATAGGCGAGGGACAGCATACAGTTGGCACTGACCAGGAGAGTGTGGTACCCATGGCACTTACATCCCCTCACAGCAGCCATAGCCATATTCCTGGAATGGTACCACATAGGAGGAGGTCCAGGGCTTCTTGGGGAGCACCACTGGTCATATTGCCCCTGGCAGGCGTGCCCTCACTGGTCTCACAACATCCAGTATGTTCTGGGCTGTAATGCAGGCTCAGGCACGTATGGAACGGTACACCAGGCAGGGACTTAGGGAGCAGAGGGCGCATTACACTGCTATCAATGACAGCATCCGTGACCTTGCCGGTGCCATTTGGACTTACACTGAGGTCATTGGTAGACGTTGGGGGGAGACAATAGATGCCCTCCATAATATGTCATCCATGAGCCAGGACCATGCAGGACGGTTGCGACATCGAAGCGGACGCATGCCAGCAACAGCAACAGCTGGCAGTGTTCGCAGACGGCCCCCGGGTCACAGCCACTCCTGTATTGGCAGTACCATGTTGGGGCTGGCCTGTCCATTGACCGTCCCAGTAGACCATGTGCATGTGGCTCTGGCCATTCCCAGCAGGGACATGGGTCCAATCATCCCACCTCTGCCTCTGAGGACAGTACCCAGTCAGGGTTGGTACCTGATACTGTCCGTAGCACTCCTGCCAGGCACAGGTACTGTGTCCATGGCCGGAGACAGTAATCTGTATGGCCTAGCAGGTACAGTCTGTGGTTGTCCCACAAACTACTGTATATGGCAGCCACATGGTGGAGCTGTGTGCATGCAGACACACACACACATTAATCAAACAACTAGGGCTCACACATACACACACACATTACATCAACATTGGCTCATGCTGTACTGTTGTCCCTCACTCACACACACACACACACACACACGCACACACACGCACGCACACACACACACACACACACACACACACACACACACAGACATGTCGATTGGATGGGTCAGTGTCAGGCTCTGGCAAACAACATAACACCCTGTGCATATGATGATACCTGTGTCACCTCCTGTCATCTGTAACATTGATAGAGGAACAGGCTAACATGGTGCTGATGCACAGGTGACATTATAGCAGTGTAGCAATATTAGCAAGTTGTCAACAGGAAAGTGTAATGACATCCTTGTATGTATATCTCAGCAGACATTAATCATCAAAGCTCTGATTGTCAATGTAGCATTGTTTACACCACTGTTAGGTCTGACTATGTATTGTCCACCCATGTGCCACTTGGCTGACATGCAATGTGTTGCCAGCATGTGTTAGTGAGTGGACAGTATGTGTGGGATGTGTACAGTACAGATTAGCAAGTGCACATCTGTGAACATGGTGGGTGTGCACTGTCTGTATGTACGTGCATAGTAGACACATGGGACATGTGGCATACCCTGTTGTACACATAATGAACATGTCACAGTATCTTTCAATGGCCAGTGTGCATTCTACTACAGTTATGTACTAACATGGGTAGACGTGTGTATGACATGGGTAGACACCATGCTGTGGGTGATACTGGTAGTATACATAACCTCAACAGCATGACTATAAGCAATCATTGGATGTTGTCCTGACAAATGACACACAGTCATAGGGAACTCAGTAACTGTTGTATCTTTCCGGTGCTACACTATAACACTAACCAGTGGTAATTACCGCCACCCATTCCTTTGTCCACACCTGTTTGGCATATAGCCCCCTTCGGTACATGCAAACACACTAGGGATGTGTCCATCCACATCTGGTAATGCATGCAGTGGCCTACAATCCATTCCCTGGATGGTACACATATCCTACACAAGGGTATCATACAGACAGATGCCTGTCATGTGATACATGCTGTAAAACAGTAAGCCGCCTATGGCATAGTCATCCACATGTACTATACTTCCTATCCTGTCAGTACCACATTGGTGGTAGCCCTCAACATGTATGTTGGGTACCAATGTGTACATACAGCCTCATGTTATGTCATGTGTCCCTTGGTATCCACATATCCATAGGTATTGTGGAGTCCCAATGTGTGTCACATGACACATTGGAGGCCTAGATGCATATACATAAGGCGGTTGTACACCTATAAAGACTGTCCATTATTGGCAGTCATGGTTGTGTATGAACATGCCTAACATATACCCCAGGCATATACCCTCACTCACACTACTGTAAAGTAACTGTCATGGGTGTGTGTGGCACAGATGACCTTGGCCATGGATCACGACAGTGGATGGGCCTGTCACATACATACATACATGACATATGATCTGAGAAGCTGCGGCACAACCTGTCAATGGCAACATATGTAGTCATGTAGTATGCAGGCTTCACACCTATGTACTCATTAAGGGAACATGTACACATATATATTTGCAACGCATATACCTGATGTGTGCAATGCACTTACTGTTGTAATCATAATATGCCATAACATAGTAAAAGCAAGACCAAAACTAGATTGACCAAAAGTGATACACACTCAGCACTTGCTGGATTCAAACCCCTACCTAACAAGGTTATGATACTAGAGAGAGCCTCATTAGCACAGTCTGCTATTTGCTTTACTAGGTAGTTTCCATTCTCTGTCTGTATTTCTAGGGTGCTGACATCATCAGTCTTGCCAAAGAGGAACATACATCCTTTCATAGAGGATTACACACACATCCCCCACACACACAGTCAGTGTTTGCAGGATTCAAAACCCTACTTATTTAGGTTATGATACTACAAAGAGACGCATCAGCATGGTGCACTATTTGCTTTATTGTGTGGTTCTCTTTCTCCGTCTGCATTTCCAAAGAGGAATGTACATCTGTTGTGTGTTTTCCCAGTCTTCAAAAAGGCCACTCCTTTCATAGAGAATAGTACACACATACACACACACCCCACAGACAAACACAGTTAGCAGGATTCAAACCCCTACCTAAGTTATGATACTACAGAGAGACACATTAGCACAGCACGCAATTTGCTTTACTAGGTGGTTTCCCTTCTCCGTCTGTATTTCTAGGGTGCTGGCATCATCAGTCTTTCCAAAGAGGAATGTACATCTGTAGTGTGTTTTCCCAGTCTTCAAAAAGGCCACTCCTTTCATAGAGAATTGCACACACATACACACACCCCCCACACACAGTCAGTGTTTGCAGGATTCAAACCCCTATCTAACTAGGTTATGATATTACAGAGAGACACATTAGCACAGTGCGCTATTTGCTTTATTGGGTAGCTTCTCTTCTCTGTCTGTTTTTCTAGGGTGCTGACATCATCAGACTGGACATGGTAATGTGTGTACACTTTGTTTTATGCCATTCCAGGAATGGTCCATGTGGGTCGTCAGGTGTCAACAGCTGGAACAGGAACTCATAATCCTTACCTTCTGTGATCTATCTGTGGACACATCAACATTCCTGCATATGTCAGCACATATTTATGCACAGCTTCTTGGTTTTGTGGCTACTACACGTGTCTGGGATGTTGATAATGGGCTATTCAAAGTGTATGTGAGACATGTGTAGCTGTGTTCAGTGATGTATGTCCTGTGTGGCTGCTTTGCAAACAGTCTAGCATGTTTGGGAACCATGATCCTCACATAAACATACCACGGTTAGTAGGGTTGTGTGTATGTCAGCTTCCATTAGCTTGGTTTATGACTTCAACCATGATGGACTCCATGGCTTGCAGATCATACTTCATAGGCATACTGGACTGTACATCCCATGGTGTGTTGTGCACCAACACTTGTGTGGAGTGCCATATGTTGCTGTAACACATTCAACGGTTCCACATCATGTGTAGGGGTGGAGGTTCAGCTGACTGTTCAGGTGCAGGATCTGTTTGTTCTGTAGTTTATGCATGACACAAATTGGTAATCAATGTAGTCCACTTGATGCCATTATTTTAGCATTGGGGGTAGCTGTTTATCCATTCTACATGTGATATCTCCTGGTATGATGATATGGACTATCATCAGTGGGAGGTGGGTATGTATATATGGGCCTGTCTGTCAGGATGTCGGCATTGTCACTCAGGTACAGTTGGCCCTGACTCATGACATATATCTGTGTACATTGCTATATATGACATAGCTGTCAAAAGTGTCATGATTCAGTCTGGACTCCTTCTCAGCTACTCTTTTCAGAACACCAACAAACCTGAGCTCTAATTCCTGATATACTCCTTTACACACTTAACACCCTACTGATCCTTTGTCATCTGGCTACAGAGTATGTCATGATGATATCCCGGCATGTCCAGGGGTCGGCTTTGGGTGCACTCTCCAGTCCAGCTGGTGAATATTGTGATGTAGACACAATGTCACATCTGCCTCATGTACACAGACAAGACTCTCCTCCTCACAACAAACCCAGACATATGTGTGAGATGCACCTATAGAGACATACAGAGTGCTGAACTCTCTCAACCCATGACTGGCATAGTCTATCAGGTGGTGAAGATAACCACACACACCACATATCAGTCTCACATATCCTGTGGCGACAGCACTAAAACCAGATTATCACACATACACATACTCGAATGCTGTAAATCAACTCTGCCTAAGCAGTAGAGACCTCCACATCAGGCACACACACACAACTGCTACCCCACTACAGTTCCCACATCTCACATAGTTCACAATGTCAGGGTGCCACACAGTCACTTGCCTTCAGACTACACAAAACACATAATACAGTTGTAATAGGTGACACTTATTGTCAGACACACAGACGTACCACTCACCAGCCCATACAAGGGAATAGTCCCTATGTGCTGTCTGTCATGTGTCAGGATCTGACACATAACACATGCAGTCAGGTCACTACAAAGCAAGTACAGGACTGGCACCATCATTGCCCATGCTGGTGCGTAAAACCTCAGATGTAACTACCTGGACCACATGACATGGTACATGGAGGAACAGTGTCATGATGTAGCCCAGGCCAGTATGACCCTGACCTTGTCTAGCATCTTACACCCACCAAGTATGATGTCACAGTATACAGACAAACATATCACGTTTAACACTTCGCTAACATATTGGTGTCATTCATAGGGGATACAGTGTCTGTTGGCCTATGGTGACATGCTCAATATGCCACCTAGCTTCACTATGGACAGCTTGCACCTGTTACCCTTGGAATTTTGAATGCTGCCTAAGGCTCTTGCTACCACCATAGTGCATTTGTTGAGCAGGGCTCAAAAGACAAACCCACCTACATAGACATTACAGGTTAAATAACACTAAGGGTAATGTTGCTCAACACCAGATGTGTTATCCTCATATTGTGGCCATTCAGGACTCCCCTCAGTATGGGGGATAGCAATATATGTGCACTAACAGACGCCTAATTCAGGGTCACATATGCACACCAGCACTACCTGGTTATGTTTCATACCATGCTTTCTGACCACAGGACTTGGAACAGACAACACAACTAGGGGGGGTGTATCCATATACATCACAGATACACACACCTCTGGGTTAGTGGCACTGCACTAAGCATCACAGACCATACATATACAACTACCATTGTTTGAAACTGCCTTTCAGGTTGTTGCCTTCTACAGACCACCCTCTCATACTCAGGAACCACACACGGCTTTCCTGGGAACAGTGGGGGATATGATGGTCTCCACGAACACCATTATATTGGGTGACATCAGATACATGAATATTGACTGTGGATACTACTCAAGCCGCAACAACCTTGCCCTACAGTCGCTACAATTTGTACATTCATATGCTATGGCACAACCAGTCACCACAGCCACAAGGGGGAATACATATTGGACATGATCATCACCGACATGGGGACTCTATGTTACACACCAGCAATATACCCCTCATTGGTAAGGTCTGAATATACAGCTATCTCAGTGGACATACATATACACTCCACACACCTATCCTGGGTAATCTTGGTGAACTTCTGATGAGCCAACGTCTCACTTCACCAAAGCAAGGTGGTATCATTCAGAGACCTTGAGACAGTGTGAAATACAGCTCCGACTGCTGAATCCTTTACATACACATTCTATAGACTCCTAGTGGACTGCATGGATTGTGCTACCCCAAATAACAACAAGACTCATTCCTCCAATGGCAGGGGACCTGTCTGATAAACACCAGCCATTAATGAGCTGTACAATGTCAGGAGGAAGCTACTGCATGATAGAGCACAATCCCAGACGGGGAAAGCATCTGTGATCTGTACTAGCAGACAGCTATGATCACTCATGTGCTTATCTAAGGTCTTCTTCTCACGGACAATTGCACCAGACAAGTAGGACTATCACAAGCCTTCATCTGTTATGTCAGGAACCGGGGTGGATACTAACTGATATGCTGTGAGTTACTGCATACTGACTACACTTACCCTGAACCCACTGGTATAGCCAACATCCTGGCAAACAGGTTCAGTGCAGATGTCTCCCCCCATGCACCCTAGGGAGCAACTACCCATCCCAACAGAGTGTAACCTCCCTGACACCACACAGTAACAGGTGAGTGATGCCCTCCCCAAAGCATACATTACAGCATCAATGTGACCAGTTGGTGTCCCGGCCTACATCTTACACAAGCTTCATGAAAGACGTAACCCTCACATTACATCACTGTGCAATATTGGAGTTACTACAGGATATGTACCCATGGAATGGCATACAGCAACAGTGTTCCCAATCCACATAGTTGGTGCCAGAATGGAACACAGACAATATTGCCCTATAAGCCTAACTATCCTGTTATGCAAAGCTATGGAGTGTATTGTCATGGGACTCTTACACATAGACATCAGGAAACTACAGACACTGTGTCCTACATATTTCAGCGTTGTTATGGGCAGACCTTGCCTCTTGAACATGTTTGTATTCTTTTGACAGTTAACAGGTCCATCAACATGGGGACGGTTGTACACGCAGTCTACCTGAAGCTTGCTAAACCCTTCCACACAATAACCCACTGGGCCATTATGCATTGGCTCACCAGCATCAGTATGGACACATATCTCACATGATGGATTGCTACCTGGATCAGGGATAGCACCTACATGGTCAGAATTGCAGGTGCCATGTCTGACTATACACCAGTTACACGTGGCATCCCACACGGCTCAGTCCTGGAACCTCTCTTGTTCAGTATATATTTGTCTGACGTACAGGCTACCACAGGGGGAATATGGCTGACCTTGTTCACACTTGACTGCAAACTGGGTGCCATGATCACCTCTCCAGCTGCCACATGCATACTCCAACAGGGTCTCTCAGAGATGGATGACTGGTGCCTGAGCCATGGTCTACAGTTAAATGCCATTAGTTGCATAGTCATCCCCTTTAGGAATAACAACATGCCCACACATTAACACATAGGTAGTACTCCATTACATATGGTAGGTGTTGTTAGGTGATTGGGGACATGACTTGTTCGTACTGTCACCTTTGACATTCACATTGCCACAGCAGTTGGACAGACCTTCTATATAAGAAACCTTATCCCATATGGTTTCATATGTAGATCGAGTGATGTCATTGTGCCCCTATACTAATAACAACCGTGCTTGGTTATAATGCCACCTTTGGGGTGTACCTTACCCAACACCTGCAGAAACTGTACTGGCCACAGATACCCAAGCAACAACCACTCCTCAACAATACCCATGAATCACATCTCACAAAATCAGTGTGCCTCACAGTCACAGCCCTTAAGGCCAAACAACGCACCAAATACAGTTGTTATAGGGGACTCTATTGTCCGGCACACTGACGTCCCGCTCAACTGACTGAACAAGGAGAAGGTCACTGTAAGCTGCCTGTCAGGTGGCAGGATCCACCACATAACGGAAGCACTCAGGTCACTTCAAAGCAGGTACAAGTATGACTCTGTCATTGTCCATGCAGGTGTGAATGACATGAGATGTACCTCCCTGGACTACAAGACATGAGACATAGAGCAGCTCTCTGATCATGTAGCCCAGGCTGGTATGACCCTGACCTTGGGTAGCATCTTGCCCTCACCAAGAATGATGCCAGAGTATACAGACAAAATGATCAGTTTAAACAATTGTCTAAAGTATTGGTGTCATTCAATGGGGATCCAGTGTCTGTCAGCCTGGGATGACATGCCTGACAAGCCACGTTGCTTCGCTAGGGATGGCTTGCACCTGTCACCCTTAGGCTTTCATATACTGGCCATGCCTCTTGCCACCCCCATAGTCCATTTTTAGGTGAGGCTCAAAGGACATACACACCTCTAATGACAACCCAAGGATACAAAATCTAGAGGTAATGCTACTCAATGCCAGACGTCTACACCTCAAGATGCACACACTTGAGGCTCTCCTCAGTTTGGAGAATATCGATGTCTGTGCAGTAACAGAAACCTGGTTCAAGGCTCCTGAGAGCACCCCAGCACTACCAGGTTATAACTCATACCATGTGTTTCACACACAAAACTCAGACCGAAGCACAAAAGGAGGGGTAGTATCTATATTCATCAAAGATACATACATCTCCAGGTTAGTGGCACTGCACGAAGCATCAGAAACCATCCATGTGCAACTAACAGTGGGCCAAACTGCATTTCAGTTTGTAGCCTGCTACAGAACACCCTCCCTATTACAGGAACCCCACTTGGCATTCCTGAGAACACTGGAGAATATCAAGGTCTCTCCTACAACTATGTTATTGGGTGACTTCAACTACCCAAACATTGACTACAACAACTACTCATGCCCAAACACACTCACCTAATGGTTCCTTGAAGTTATAAACTGTAATGCAATGGAACAACTGGTCACCACTCTCACAAGAGGGAACAACATATTGGACCTGGTCATCACCAACATGGGGACTCTATGTTCCACACGTCCAGCCAAGGAAATCACTGTATAGAATTTCTCAAACACCAACTTTGCACTTCTCAAGACTGAGGTGAAATCCTTCAAAGCCCATAGGCCAGAGGATAACAGGCCAATCCACAGAATTCTTTACAAATGCATTGTATGAGCACCTGCAGGAATGCATGGATCATGCTATCCCAAATAAAATGAAGCCTCACTCCTCCAAAACCAGGAGACCTGTTTGATGGACCCTGGCCATAAATAAGCTATACAACAGAAGGAGGAAGCTACTACATGACAGAGCAAAATCCCAAAAATGGAAGCCATCTCTGATCAGTATTAGCAAGAAACTTCAATACCTCATAAAATCATCAAAGGCCAGTTTCCAAAGGGAAATTGCCCTAGACACTATAGATAATCACAAGTCCTTCTTTAGTTATGCCCATAATATGGGTGGAAACTCCCAGATATGCTCTGAATTGTTGCATAATGGTACAAAATATACCGAAACTACAGACAGCCAACATCTTGGCAGACAGATTCAGCACAAACCCCTCCCCCTTCACCCACAAAGGAACAAATGCCTATCCCAACTGAATGTAACCTTCCTGACATCACAGATGCACAGGTGAAAGCTGCCCTCACCAAAGCAGAAAACACAGCAGCTATGGGACCGGACGGTATCCCAGGCTTTGTCTTACACAAGCTCCAAGAAGAACTGAACCCTCACATTAAGTCACTGTTCAAACTTAGCCTTACTACAGGATATGTACCAAAATAATGGCATACAGCTACAGTGGTTCCACTCAATAAAGGTGGTGCCACAACAGACCCTGGGAACTATTGCTCCATAAGCCTGACTAGTCTGGTCTGTACAGCTATGGAGCGTATTATCATGGAACTTATAAACAAAAACATTGGGAGCCTCCAGACACCGGACCCTACCCAACCGCTTTGTTAAGGGCAGATCTTGCCTCTTAAACCTAGTTGATTTCTTTGAAACAGTTATCAAAGCTATGGATGAGGGCAAGGTAGTCCACACGGCCTACATGGACCTCGCAAAAACATTCAACACAATACCCCACTTGGATATCATACATAAGCTTAACAGCTTAAATATCAATCCCTATATCAAAAGATAGGTTGCAGAATGGCTCAGGGGTAGAACCCACATTGTCAGAATCGCAGGTGCCATGTCCAAATACAAACCAGTTACAAATGGCATCCCACAGGGCTCAGTTCTGGGACCTCTCTGGTTCAGTATATACTTCTCTGAGGTTCAGGCTAACACAGGGGCATTATGGCTGACAAGATTCACAGATTACTGCATACTGGGGGCCATAATCGACTCTCCAGCTAACACAAGCATCCTCCAGAAGGATCTCACAGAGATGGATGTTTGCTGCCAGAGCCACAAGCTCGAGCTACATGCTATAAAGTGCATAGTCATCCCCTTTGTGAAAAACAAGGTGCACACAAATTACCACATAAGTGGTAATCCATTAAGTACAGAAGTAGTTACTTGAGATTTGTGGACCA
Organism: Protopterus annectens; assembly: GCF_019279795.1. Taxonomy (NCBI): domain Eukaryota; kingdom Metazoa; phylum Chordata; order Ceratodontiformes; family Protopteridae; genus Protopterus; species Protopterus annectens. Next base: position 1,054,836,280 of record NC_056731.1, on the reverse strand, counting down.
ATGTAGATAGTAATCTCTCCTTTGATAATCACATTGCCAAAGTGGTTACAAACACTTTCTATATATGACACCTTATCACGAACGGGTTTGCATCTACATCAAGTGAGGTCATTGTGCAGTCATCAGCACCATACTTGAATACAATGGCCCTTTTGGGATGTACCTTACCCGACACCTGCAGCACCTGGTGAGACCCAAAAGTACCTCTCCAAAAGGGTCATGGGCTGCAAACAGATGTCATATGCAGCTCACCTAAGGAAACTCCAGCTCTACTCAGTTGCTTGCCACCTACTCAGAGGCAATCTATGCCTGACATACAAAGCCTTGTCAAAGCCCGAATTAATGGACATGCTCCACCTCAAAAATCCAAGATCCAAGAGATACATGCTCCAAGGACTTAAACCTCAGCACAGGAATAAAAAAGGGCATGCTGGAGGGACAGATTCATTTCCCAGAGGCTCCCCTCACTCTGGAATAGAATCCCAATTCATATTAGACATAGCCCCTCACTGATCTTCTTCAAGCCAAATCTGGACACATGGATGAGAAATCGCAAATTCACCCCTGGGATCTCTTCTGTGTCCCTGCTAGACAGAGGCACAGTAGTGTAAATGTACATGGGCTATCTTGTGTGACCTACTATTCACTGGCACAGTGTAGTACTCTGACAGGGCTGCAAAAGCCAAAGACACTCTGGCTAGGCTTGTACATACCCTAGGGCAGATAGCCTACTATCGACCTCTGAACCTATGCTTCTGCTTAGGATGCACAATATTTACTGCTGATACTGTTTGCAGGTCTTTATCGTCTTTGCTTTCCCAGTTTCTATGAACAACTTAGGTATCTGTGGAACATGTTTGATCATGACAGGGTTCCACTATATTATATAAGTGTCTGTTGTCATGTAACTGTGTGCACAGGGTGGATTGCTGGATAGTGAGAGGTTCTTGGGTTAACACATGCAACTGCCAGATGTGTGGCCCACTGCTGTAGTCAGACATGGCCTAAGTGTGTGAGCATGCCCAGTTCAGGCTTTGCATGTTTTGTTGCCTGACATATGTCTCATTTATCCAAGTGTGTGATTATGCCCAGTGTGACCTTTCAGTATGTTGCAATCTGAAGTCCACTACATTTGTGGATGTGTGTGAACATGACCGATATTAACATTTATACTGTGATTGTTGGAAGTCAAGTTGTGTTCTTACTGCAGGACTCACCTTTGTGTCATAACTCAACAGGGATTATGCTGTGCCTGCAGGGATTCCATGAGATACTTTGCATAGACTTATCAACATTCCTTCATACTGGCTGAACAGTGCAATGCTGTCATGATTTAGTGGTTCAGTACTTTAACTATGGTGCACAGTATCCTGGGTTTGAGGCCCATCACTGCTTTATATTTCCATACTGAGCAGACCAGACTGCTTAAGGGGCAGTTAAGCAAATATGAGCATGTTGGCTTTTATTCTGCTATGCCCTACTTAGATCAGGCTTGTCCGACATTGCTGTATATTCACCAACTTTGCTGGACTTTGCCCATTATCACTCGACACTGACCACAGTTACTAGCTGCTGTGTGTATTCTGTTTGCATATACTACATGGTTGTAAATGCTGTTTAGCACTGCCTTAAATTGCTTGACACATGGCAATCATGCCTCAGGTGGTTCTGCAGGGCTGCCTATATAGGATGCACATACTACACTCCCTGTACATGTTTGAAGCAGGTAGTGTCAACTTAGGCATCCCTTTTACTATATGTGTGTGTCAGAGAGAGGTATCATTTCCAAGGTTCCTACTGAGCCAGTGTATGTGCTATGCGTTGCCTCTTTGCCAAGGACAAAGCATAGTGGGCACGCCTCCTTCTGCCTACTGGGGCAGGCTCAGGTTGTTCCTCCTCAGAGTCACGCTCTGCCTGTGATGACCTTGGCATTGGTGGGGGGCTGTTTGGGCCAGGCCTATGCTGGTCCTGCTGTAGCTGTTTTCGCAGAATCATATTATGTAGCATAGCACATACCATGACAGTCTGGGTACATGTAGTTGGAGTGTACTGCAAGGCTCCACCAGATGTGTCCAGGCACCGGAACCGTGACTTGAGCAGCCCAAACACATGCTCAATTACATTTCGTGTTTGTGCGTGTGCCTCATTATGGCATTCCTGTTCAGGTTTGTGTGCATTTCTGATGGGTGTCATCAGCCACGTCTCCAGTGCATAGCCAGCATGCCCCACTAGGTGACCATGTGGGATGTCCCCATTGGCAAATGTCTGGTACAGCTGCGTCAGATGCCAGATATGGGAATCATGGTAGCTTCCAGGGCAGCCAGCACACACATTCAGTATTATGCCCTTGGTATCACACATCACCTGGCAGTTGATGGAGGGGAAGCCCTTGCAGTTGAAGTAGACCCTACCCCGCTCACCGACTGGTGCTTTGATACGTATGTGCGTGCAGTCTATTGCACCCACTATCTCAGGGTATTCCTCTATATGCTGGAAGAGACTCATATTGCTGGCCAATACCTCACGGGAATTGGGGAAATATACATGATCACCTACATGTGCTAACATGGTATCCAGAAAGTGGTGCAGTACCCTTGATGCTGATGCCTGTGATATCCCCATCATATCACCAGTTGGTCTCTGGAAGGTACCTGTTGCTAGTATTCATAGGCCAACACATACCTTGGTTTCTACTAGAATGGGTTCCCCTCTGTTGGTTCTGTGTGTGAGGCGTGGCTTGCACAGCTCAACAATTTGCTGCATGAGGTCTCTGTCCACTCTATAGCGCTCCACTATCTCCAGCTCATGTAGTCCCTGGTAGGTTACCCTGAGCCTGTACACTCTTCTCCATCTCCTCACTGGGGGTTGGTTGGCAGCATTCCCATTGTCACCACCCTCAGCATGTTGCATATGTCGATTTATTACAGCAATGGCAGCCCCTAACATTTCTTTGTCTCAGTTAAGCCTTTTCAGTATTCACTTCTCTTAGCTTACTGCAGTGCTGCAGTCTCTCTGAGCAATACATGGTGAACAGTTGTTTGCAGAGTTTTAAGTGCTGGGCTGGGCTGGTTTACTGCCTGTGTAATTGCCTGATTCTGATTATTTCCACCTGCTAGCTCTATTGACTCTCCCTGGTTAACTTCCTACTGTTTGTTGTGCTTCCTTTTCACTTTCCATTTCCTCAGGGGGCAGCGCCACGCACACTAGCGCAGACACGCATACACATGCTAACATGCATGCACACAGGCTTAGACGGATTTACACCAGCTAATTCCTGCCTAAATGCGTGGACACAAGTGCAGAGGCACTTACAAGACTTTAAACTGCCTTATACATGTTTACTCCAGCTTAAACATGCGCACTGACTCTTCCACGCACACACACTGTCTTACTCGGGTTTTCAGGCGCGCACACACTCGCATACACATTGCAAGCATTTTTCAAGAAACTTTGGTGATACCCACAGTGTGCACCTTCTATTTCTTGACTTTAGCTAGGATACCTGATGACACACCTCTTCCAGTATGAACAACTGACAGCTAACACATGACACTCTGCTCCAATGAGATTATCTTCTTTCATACATACCCCCTCCTGATGTCACCTATGTCCTACTCTGTTACTCCCCTTATGCTAGTCTTACACTCCACTGACTGTGCTCATTTGCTACGTAGACTTGGGATTCACTATCCTTACCCTCATTTGCATAGGATTGCCTACTAATGCTTGGTTACATCTTTTAGACTGGGTTCCCCCCTTAGCAACCCCTACTCGGTAGCCATGTTGTCTTCAGCCTGCCATTGCCTTGCATTGTACAATACAAATCCCCATAAAATCCACATTTGTGGGTTTTAATTTTTATTTTTCTGTTTTTTTGAGCACAGCCCGTTTGCGCGACGCTGCGCTATGCTTAAACATGGAAAATCGGAAAAAAAAAATAAATTACTTTTTTTTCATTTTGCATTGGGTAACATTGCCAATGGCCATATATTTGGCCATTGGCATGCTTCCTCTACTGGATGCAACCTTTATTTGGAGCTGTCATGGCTCCGTTTTGCTATTTGCAGAACGGTACTCAGTTGTCAACTGAGTACATTTCTGCAAATAACACTACTCTTACTCGGACAGGTTCAGGTTTCCTGGATCACAAATCTACCTCATTTGCATGCCTTTCAGCTGCAATTGAGGTAATTTGCATGTCCTGGCCCTGTCCGTGTAAGAGCAGTTTTAGGAGCTCTCTTACACGCCCCTACAGGCTGTTCCTGGATCACTCGTCGGACATGATAGCTGCATGGAGTCTTACTCTACTCTTAGACTCCGTGCAAGCCATTGTGAATCCAGCCCATACACACACACACACACACACATACAAACACATGCACACACACACACGCACACACACACACACACACACACACACACACACACACACACACACATGCACACATGCAGATTCACATAAACATGGTTGCTGTTCTACAAGCCTCAAGGAAGTCTTACTCTTTTTGAGAGAAAGCACGCACCATATGATAGGCTTGTCTAATGCTGGGCAATGAAACATGTAATCCCCATATGCCATATTTTCACTACACTTCTAATTTAATTCAAAGCATGAACATGTGGACTGCTTGAAATCTCCTCATCTACTTTTATATTTATTTTTACTTATGTTCCTCATTATGGATGTGAATTGGTTGTTTGTATTTTGTTTTGTATCATTTGACTGAGTAGTGTATATAGAACCTACATAACTGAACCTGCTCATCAAGTACATGCTCTGACTGTTTAACACTCGGTACACTTATATGCTGTTACAAATATTTAAGTCTTGTTATGGCTTACACTTTGTCGCACTATCTTTCTTTATCTTTATATCTTTTCTGCACATCTGAGCACCATTAATATGCATATCTATCTGCTGATTTACTGATTTTTATTGAGCATGCATAACAAATTCATATTGTTAACACATTAGTTACCTTTTCATATGAGGTATAAGAGTCGGCAACATATATTCAGCACAAAATGCAGGTATGCAGAAAGAGGTACAGTGAGCAATAAATGATACCAAATAGCAGAAACCAATTAAATATTATTCCAAAACATGGAAGTATGCAGTATTTCAAATTTGAGATGAAGTACTAGTTAATTTCAGGTGACAATAAGTTAGGTAAAAAGTACTGTTAAAGAATGTCTCTTTTGTGATGGTGTGTTAAGTTATAAAACTGTCCACATTATTTAATAAAATCATTCTGTTTTATGTTCCTAACTGATGTCCTCCTTACCCTTGCATAATGGAATAGGAGAGAAAAAGGATGCCAATGCCACCTAGGAATTCCAATAGATTTATTCAGTGACTTTAGTAAATGATGAGTTACTGTGTAAGATGTCTTAAGTAGGCCAAGATGACTCATGCTTTAAGATATATTTATGGAATTGAGACAGCTAGACTAAAGCAATTAAGGCCTTAAAATCTATTGTGCTAATTACAGTCACAGATTCTAACAATCTGTATGCATGTATTGTAACGTGTGAAGACTACAGTTTACTCTTAGCCTCAGAGATAAAACTATAGTTTTGAGACTTCAGCAGATTTTATGCACTGTGTCAGAGTCTGCAGAAAGATGACAAATGTTATTTTCTTTACTAGGAACTACTGAACCTTATAGAGTATCACATATACCTAATACATCTTTGATTTTGTCTTACTATAACAAAAAAAAACAACTTGGTCAACAAATTTGCTCCGGGAAAAAAGTACTTTCCTCCTGTTATAAAACATTGTTGAAATAGCAGGCAAGTGCATCAAACTGTGAACCTGATAGGTGTAGTTGTTGTTGGAATTAATCATAACAATTATTCTGCTACTTTCTAGAGTTGTTTAAGTTAACACAACATGATAAGTGGTGGCTGACGATCTGATCTGTATTTTGCTGCCACATACCTCCTGCTAATAAGATGATTAACTGTAAAATTACAAAATATTCCAGACAAAATCTATTCAAAAACTATGTTTTGTTTTCTGTGTCCTGATGGATTTTTCTGCTAGCCATACCTTATTGCTGGGATTTAGATTCAAAGTTGATTTTTTTTTGCATAATATGTTTAGCTTTCATCAAATGCCAAGAGAATTTGAAAAAGCTGGCAAGATATGTTCACTTCCATAGTGCTGCATTTCCCTATCCTCTGCCAGAACATAACAACACAATATTATATCCTAAAGTCATGTAACTAAAACGTAGAAAAAACAACTGAATGTCACTGCCTGCTTTTAATCAGTTTGAGTTTGTTTACCCTATCAGCAATGCAGACACAAGGCTGATAAATAAGTTTTGAAGGAGCTGACTTAGAATAGTGTTTCTTTCTTGTGCTATCCTCTTTATGCCTTCAAATAAGGAATTTTTATGAAATACACTGACCATAGTTTGTCTGATCTTTTTGTCGAATACTTGCTTTTTATGAAATAGTTATTAACTACTCAACTTTTATAAAAGTTGGTCCCGTAGATCTAATTAAGTTTACTGTAACACGTAGACTGCCATGAATCAAGATGGATATTGAACTGCATAATATTGACTAAAAGAAATGGAATCACTACTATATGGACAAAAGATACAACAGGGATACTTTGTATTTTCTTGTGAACCATTCTCTATTATGTTTTTGTGTGGGGGGGTCTAATCCACATCTCACTTCTTGTTACTTTGAAAAGTAGCGTATGATTATATATATAACCTAATAGATAAGTCCCTTCTTTATGTTTTAGGATTAGTCTGTACGGCACTGTTTCTCTTGATACCAGATTGCACATTCTTTTACGTTTTTAGTTGATCAGGTATGAACTTTTTTCATTCAGGTTTCTCGGCACACATGGCAAACTTATTCCTTCAGGGACATACATCTAAGACAAATGTTCTACATTTTCGTATCCTTAAGATTAATAGTGTTTGACAGTTCTGCAGAAAATGGAGGATAATTATTTTACTCTGTGGGCATTTGTTATATTCTCCAGTAATAGTATTCCAGAGTCCTGTTTGCATAAGAGTGCATTATAGCTTAAAAAATGGCAGAATCATGCTGCAGTCAGAAAAAGTAAAGTAAAGCTACTGATGAGTAAAGCATAGAAAGTTAACAGGCTTAAAGCAGAAGTATAAAATGTAATTGTAGCAGCAATGTAGATTGTACATATAGGGAACTTAATATGTAAAAGACATATAGTACCTGAGTCTGTGATGAAAACTTTAGGAAAACAAATCATGTTTTCAGATATTCTGATGCATATTTGTGCATTTGCTGTGCAGCACTGTTGCCTGCAAACAAATGATTAATTATGCTTGCACATTCACTTTTTGCCAAGCATATATCACTTGAAACTGTAGACATTTTTCAAATGGATGCAATGATTTATCAGAAAAAAAATCTCAGGAAAGAAATAATGGAATTTATGAGGCCATGGGCAGAATTGCCTCACCATTAGCAGTTGCCACTCTATACATACAACTGTCAATGTCTGTAATGCAAAATGTGTGAAAAAAAAAAAAATATATATATATATATATATATATATATATATATATATATATATATATGTGTGTGTGTGTGTGTGTGTGTACAACAGATCATAATCATCATCACCACTACCATCATCCCCCTTTTCCTATTTCTACATGGTGAATAGGGTGTTGAGTCAACTGTCACCACTATTTCTATTCAGGGCCACTCTGCTTCCTTCTTTGAGAGTCATGCATGACTCCTACAGCTTTTCAATCATGCAATCTTCTTTAACAAATCATCTGCTTTTCTGCACATATGACTGAACTACTGCAATCTACTCTACTTGACATTCCCTGCAAATGGGGTTGTTATGGCTTCTGCTATGATGTATTAATTTCTTTATTTTTTCCATAGTGTGCATTCTACTACCCAGCTCAGACACAACTCTATTACCTTAAGCTTTCCCAGCTGATTTGCTTTCAATGCCAGGTTTCTGGGCTACACAGAAGCACTGTTTGCACCACTGCTTTGTTCACCATACTTTTCAGCTTCTTTGGCATTTTTCTCTTCATGAGTTTATAGGCATTTTTCTCTTCCTGGATTTATAGGTTCATAGGTAAGTGCTAGGCTAGCTGACCTTGTGGACCATTTTAAGCCTAGCCATTTTTGCTTTTTGCGCTCAAAATAACCTATCTCATTTAGTTATAGATTCACATTACACATCCTATGGTTGATAATTATATACTATCTCTAATGAGAATATTTGGGATCATACCATAGATAATTTGAAGGGACCCATATATGGAATAAAGTATTTAGGAGCTGCCGCTTTCCTTTAGTAATGTAGGGAGCAGTCCTGGGGTAAATGTTCTGTTTCCCATCTATATATCTAACTTGCACCTGAATATAAACAGGGATGAACTTTGTTTTATGTGGATGGTGAGTCTGATCCAGAGTAGTGTATCCTCTGCGAGATATAATTGCCCCTACAAACTATTCTGATGATGTTGCATAAGAGATCTCTAGACTGAGTAGTTCTGATGTCATTTGACTTGATGATGTGCAGTAAATCCACCCATAATAGGTCAGAGGATGTTTTGTATGCCAGACATATGTCAACTCTTAGTAGTGTGTAGGATACTGAGTATAGTGACAGGGCTTTGAATCAATCCATGTAGGACATTTTGTTAAGCCTTGCATCCTTTTAGTAAGGTATCTCTGTGGGCATTCCAGTTGTTGCATGTGTCTGAGCAGATGTATTCCAAAGGGGCATTATATTCCATGACTCACTTAATGAGGGCTGAATAAAGGGGGGCGATGACACCCTTAGATCTACACACAATCACTTTGTTTATAAGTTGTGTGACCTCGATGGGCTTTCTTAGAGCAATGGACACATGTTGGTCAAAAGTTAGGTCACTGCCCACATAAGTTCCCAGATCCCAAACAACTGGGTCAATTCTTGGGGATGTATTGTCAATGCGGTAGATCCATGGGGTAGAAGACTTCCCAAAGGATACAATAATGCATTTCTTTGGCATTTAGTTTCAGTCTATAATTTTAGCACCAGTAATTTATTTCAGATAAACCTTCCTACATGATGGCTTAATCATTTGGGGATTCAGTAACTGCTCCTAGCTTTAGTCATCTGCAGTCTTAGTCAGTCAGAGCCCTTTGGTACTGGCTTTTACTTCAAAAAAGTAGATGCCAAACAGAAGAGGTCACAGCACAAAACTCTTGGGTCTCCACCAGTGACTACTCTCTTTTTATTTATTTTGATTACCTGCATTCTATGTGTGAGCCAGTTGAAAAGCCACTGGGTGCCCAGGGTTTTTTTCCCCTAGTTTATTTAGCTTTTCTACTACGCATGAGTGGAGAATTGAGTCAAAAGCCTAGGCCAGTTTGAGGTATGTGGTGAGTACAATTCTGCCTTAACGTATTGCTTTGGTGACTTTTTCAAAAATAAAATCCAGCAGACTGAGTAAGCATGACCTGCCCTTGATGAATTTATGATGAGATGGCTCCAGTGTTTAGAGGTTCCTTATTTCCTGATTGATTAGTTCTATGATAACTCTTAGCATGGTTTTGCATATGATGCTGGTCAGACTTATGGGTCTGTATTTGCCTGGGTCTGTGGAAGGTCCTCCATTATGTAGGAGAATGACTGTCGCTGTTCTCCATTAGCTTGGTACAAAACCAGCATGAAGTTTGAGACTGAACAATATTATTAAGAGTGTGGTTTCTTCAGAAGAAGCAATGTTATCATTGTGAAAGCACTTAATTATATATTCTAAATTAAAGCTGTGTTATCCTGAAATTGAATGGTTGGTCTTCTTAGCCTTGTCTCCACGTTTTCTTCAGTTAGGAGTTTTTGCTGTTTCATGGGGTTCATTACTGGATACCTCTTTGTTATTTGCAGAATCAAATTTTAATGCTTGCAAACACTGTGACAGCAAACCAGGTTTTGTTCCTAAAAACAGAACTTCTTCAGTGCTGGCATTATCACCAAGTAAACTTAAATATATATATATATATATATATATATATATATATATATATATATATATATATATATATATATATATATATATATATATATATATATATATATATATATATATATATATATATATATATATATATATATATATATATATATATATATATATATATATAAATTCACTAGACAATCTCGAAGTACTGAAATGTCAAATTTCAGTACGTCGAGACTGAATAGTTTAAAGTGCAGTTACGCAAAACTGCACTATGTCGAATGCAGAAATGTTGAATCCACTATCATGGTGTCCCGTTCGTGATGTGTGGTGTGGTTTGTGGATTTATCTGGGGTTTCAGGTAAGTGGTGTTTGAGTAAGGGTATTGGGTAGGGATTTTAGTGTGTGTGAGTGTGTAGTGGTGTTTTTTGTGTGTTCGTGTGTTTAGTGTGACCTTGGAGTTAGAATATATAGGTAGGGGGTGTGGGGGTAGGGTAGGTGTGTTTGTGTGTAATGTTGTGTTTGTGTGTGTTGTTATGTTTGTTCATAGGTTCATAGGTTCATACTAGGCTATCTGCCCTAGGGCATTTATAAGCCTAGCCAGAATGTGTTTGGCTTTCGCCACCCATTTTAAATTTACTTTGCTATGCCCTTTTTCGAGGTTAGTATACTGTGCCTCTGTCTAACAGTGACACAGAAGTGATACCCATGGTAAACCTACGATCTCCCATCCACTCATCAAGATTCCTCTTGAAGAGAGTCAATGAGGGACTCTGCCTAACCTGGACTGGGATTTTATTCCAGAGTGAAGGGAGCCTCTGGGTTATGAATCTGTCCCTCCAGCATGTCCTATTTATTTCAGTGCTGAGGTTCAAGTCTCTCGAGCGTAGCTCGATCGGATTTGGATTTTCTGAGCTGCAGCATGTCCATTAATTCCGGGTTGGACATGGCTTTATACATCAGGCACAGATCGCCTCTGAACAGGTGGTATGCCACTGAGTAGAGCTGGAGTTTCTTTAACCGGGCAGCATATGGCATCTGTTTGAGCCCTTTGATCCTCTTGGTGAGGTACTTTTGGGGTCTTTCCAGTTGCTGCAGGTGTCTGGTAAGGTACATCCCAAAAGGGGCATTGTACTCAATTATGGGCCTGATGAGGGATGAGTAAAGAGGCACGATGACCTCCCCTGATCTAGATGTGAATCCCTTCATGATTAGGTGGGCTATATAAAATGTTTTTCTAACCACTTTGGCTATGTGGTTGTCAAATGAGAGATTGCTATCAACTTGGGTCCCCAGGTCCCTAATTACTTCTTCTGTACTTAATGGATTACCACCTATGTGGTAATTTTGGGCACTTTGTTTTTGCCAAAGGGGCTGACTATACACTTTTTGGCATTTAGCTTGAGGTCATGGCTCTGGCACCAGTTGTCTGTTTCTATGAGGCCCTTTTGGAGGATGCTTGTGTCGGCTGGAGAGTCGATTATGGTGCCCAGTTTGCAGTCATCTATGAACTTGGTCAGCCTCAGTCCTTCAGTGTTGGCCTGTACCTCCGAGAAATATATACCGAACAAGAGAGGTCCCAGGACTGAGCCTTGTGGGACACCACTTGTAACTGGTTTGGAGACTGACATGGCTCCAGCAATTCTAACCATGTGGGTTCTGTCCTTCAGCCAGTTTGCAATCCATCTAGTGACATAGGGGGTTATATTTAAGCTGGTGAGCTTATCTATAATGCCCGAGTGGGGTATTGTATCGAAGGCTTTTGTGAGGTCCAGGTAGGCTGTGTGGACCACCTTCCCCTCGTCAATGGCCTTGTTGACTGTTTCAAAGAAATCAACCAGGTTTAAGAGGCAGGATCTGCCCTTAACAAAGCTGAACTGGGTAGGATCCAGTGTCTGTAGGTCCCCAATATCTTTATTTATGAGTTCCATGATGATCCTTTCCATAGCTTTGCAGACCAAGCTAGTCAGGCTTATGGGGCGATAGTTTCCAGGATCCGTTGAGGCACCACCTTTATGGAGAGGGACCACTGTTGCTGTACGCCATTCTTTGGGCACATATCCTGTAGTAAAGCTGAGATAGTTAGGTAGATGTATGTGTGTGTGTGCTTATGTGCTGGTTTGTGTGTGCGTGTGTGAAAGGTCATGATTGTGCTATTCCTTTAGCCAAATCCCCCTTCCGTCTTAACACCATAGTATAATCAGAGGCTGTGCTACCGAAACTGAAGCTAACAAGCTAGAGATAAATTGCAATCTAAGAACAGTTTATTAACACTTTGTATAGGCTAACCAACTAATCCAAAACTAAAATTAACAAACTAACTAAAAAAATGACTGACTGACAAAAAAAGTGAATGACTGACTAACAAAAATATCTACCACTAGACATCTAAAAGAATAAATATTAATAAATATACAACTCAACACAGATCTCTTTGATATCAAATAAATACTTCATCAGGTTTGTGTGTCAAAAACAAATCATAATATGAATGAAAATGCATACAGATCTACAACTGAAAACCTAAGTAGAATGAAAAACACAAAAATAATTGCTAAGCTGGAAATACAGTGATAAATGTTAAAAATAAAGCACTACGGACATGGGGATTTGTTAAAGTGTGGCATCTAAGAAAACATTTAGTTTGAGTGTAAGAGTGCACTCAAGAGTAACTGCAACCTTTAAAACAGAAAGAAAAAGATTGGATCCATGCACATTATGTGCACTATCAGAATTTCATTGCCTAAAGGAAAATGTGTAACAAAAGTGTTCAGTTTAAAATGTAAAGTAGCATTTAATGTGGAGCTATCAAAAATGGTTAATGTATACATGACACACCTACAGTATGTCCTTTATAACATTGTAAGTTAGTGCTAAAAAAAGTAAACTGTGTTTGATATTTGTTTTTAAACACAATATAAGCAAGTAATGTCAGCATTAATTAGTCCCATAGCCATCTTTTAATAGTCTTTTTAATAGTCGTTTAAACAGTTGGCAATTTCCTGAGGTCTAGGATGCTTTTTATGGAGCAATAATAATTAAGCTTTGGTTATCTAAAAGAGTTCAGTTACAGCTGCCACAGTAGTTCATGTTTTTCTAAAAGATTACGGCTGTCTCCTTTTAGTTCCAAAAGATCCACACATTCAATATTTTGAAATTTAAAGCCAGTATGCCTTTTATGTAGCTCTAGGTGCAAAGCAAGTGTGTTATTCTTGCACTTAGCTCTAATTTCAGAAAGATGGCCAGAAACCCTTTTAAGTCCGTTGAGGATTTTTCCCCACATAAAATGCTTAACAGTCATTGTAGCTAGCCCTGTAAACCACCTGCATTGAGTACAGCCACCTCCTGTGCTGGTTTTAATCATTTTCTTTAAAAAAGGGCAGAAAAAACATGTCTCGCTCCTGTATGTGCTGACAAAAGACACAGTTGGTTCCACACATATTGGTGCATGTACCCTTGGTCTTGGCCTACCTTCAACCTAACAACTGATGTTCCTGACTTTCCTATACACAAAGGAAGGAGCTTCTCCAAGGATGTCCATTAAATATGAGCTTTCAGTAATTATGGCCCAATTCTCTCTAATAATATTAATGATGCTGTAATAGTCAACAGTAAAAGTGAAGATACAACTATCTTTACATTTGTTGTCCATAGATTTCTTTAACCACCTCTTATAAAGCCTTTTAAGTGCTGGTGCATTTGTACTTTTTAGTTCAATTGTAGGTTCAAGATACATGGACTGGCATGTAAAATAAATAGTCAAGGGAAGTGTGTGCATTGAATATGGAAGGAATGAATACATGGAAAAAGGACAGATGAAACAACCTGATGTTCAGCAGATGAAGGCATGTCAGTGGAAAATGGTTGTAGCAACAACACCAATCACATTATCAATCTAGTGCAGTAGAGACTGCACAGTGAAAATATGCATTATGTTGCAGTCACACAAGGTGATATAACAATGGGGAGGATGTCTGTGTGAGATAAGCATCCTTACATGAATAATACAGAAAACATCTTTCAGGGGTGTTACATACAATTGAGGTAGGGTACTTATTGTGAAGCTGTGCAAACTGATGTGCCTGAATGAGTGTAATCTTTGCAGAGGTCTCCAAGCAAGTGGGACACAGGTAAAGGCTCATAGATGACATGAAAAGAATCAAGCACAGTCATAGACAATATCACAATAATACCACTAGTAATTCCATCCCTCTGACATAACATATGTGATTTTGAGTGATCAGAGGTGATTATGCACAAACACACTTGGAAAACTATTATGATGAGTAATCATGCACACTCTCCAGGCACTGTAAAAGCTGCTGCAGGTATTATAAGGGAGACCGCTATACATGTATGTGACATAATGATCAATACATATTTGCTGACTGGTGCGCACATATATATGGTCTACTTTGACCATTGAAATTACAGTTCATCAAATTGCAATTTCACGAGTCTGTTTTCATGAAAGTGCATTTATCCAAAAATGCACTTTTGCAGGAATCTGTTCAGTGATGTGATGTTGCTGGCTCTGGGATCCTGTGGTGGTGCAGGTGCAGTGTTTTTCAGTGGTGTATGGGAGGGAATCTTGTTGTTGTAGATTGTGGTACAGTGAGGATAAGGGAATATTACCTTTTCCTCACTGTAGTGCGATCTTGGAGTTAGTATATATAAGTTGTGGGAGTGTGGGGGGCACACTTACCCCCTGCATACATGTGTTTAGTGTACTTTTTTAATTATTTTTTGTTTCGGTTAGTCAGTTTTCACAGAAGTGCATTTCTTAATAATGCACTTTTGCAAAAACGGACTCGCAAAATTGCAGTCCGATGGACTGTAATTTTGATGGATCATACTAGACCTATATACATAGAGCACGATCCACTCTGTCAAGAATGTTACTCATGCCATTAATTTTGTCAGAAACCTATGTAAGTACTGTGTGCATCACCAGAACAGGTAGCACACATGCATCTGGGGTAACAATTTGATGGGGGTTCTGCATTATAAGACAGTAATGTTTATGCCACAAAAAGAATACCTAGGTATGACCAATAAGATGTGTGACAGCTGAATGTCACAAAGGTGTTGCATTTGTTATTGGTGTGATGGAGACTGTGAACTATGGAGTTATTATGGCCTCAGGTGTGGATGTCCTTCACAGACTCAGTAGTTGTGTTACATTCAAGGGAGTAGTCAGCACTGTGACCATATGCTAGTAGATGTTCCACTTATCATCTACCCCAGGAAACAGGTGACATACTTATTGGTCTGATTATAGGCTTTGCTGTCTACATTATACTTAGGTTGTGTGTTTGTTTTCCTGACGTAACAAATCCCCCTGTGTTTTCTTGTCATTGCAGGTGTTGTCATGCCTATGGCCGCAGTCTTTGGTGTGTATTGATATTGAATGTATTATACTAATATCACAGCTGGAGTCAATGATTGTTCACAATCTGTGGTTCTTCAGGCAGCTGTTTGGACACAGGATGTGTATGTAATCTGTGATGTCAGTCTTTTAAATAATGGACAGGAAAGGGCAGACAGCCCTGATGTATGTATTTGATCACTGGATCTGAGATATAGATCACTTCACAAATGTCAACATATTTAGATACCATGTATGTGATATACTTGTCTACCCACTTGGTGATATAGGTATATATGGCCAGATCAGACAGTGTTGAGTGAATACCTCAGTATGGATATGTGTGAAATGACTTGTCCTTGTCAGGTTAAAAAGGCTGATAGTGTTGTCATCTTGCATGCCCTCTACGACCTCTTTGAGGACATCTAACTGATGTAACAGACATGTAGTATTAACAGCTCACACCGATCTATTGCATGCAGCCGAAATATCACTAGTCCCCATTTAGAAAAGGTCAATGATGACATGTTGATCTACCTCAACGATACAGAGAGTCTGGATGTCTCTATCATGCCTGCATCAGGTGCTGCACCCCAAATCACATGGATGCATGTTGAAAACACCCTTCTATAGTAACATAGTCTGTGCGGAGGGATGTTGAAGTGTTCTGCATCAGGAAGGTGTATTTGCTAAGTCACATGATAGGTCACCTGTGATGTTGTCACAGCCCATTGAGTCTGTTTCATAGGCCTGGATGAAGGTAAGACAGTGCATACTGGCTATCCTCAACTGGCCTAGGGATTGAACACAATCCCCCATGCAGGGATCATTTAGAAACTCTCCCAGCTGGGGATTAAGCCTCATGTTACTAGATGGGTAACCAATTGGCTCCCTGACAGAACAATTACTTTGAAAGTTGGTAAATCAACCTGTACTAGTAGACCTTTTACCACTGGTGTACCACAGGGATCTGTACTTGGCCCTTTACTGTTTGGAATCTATTTCTCAAAAGTTCAGGCTAAATTATATGACCTTTGGCTTACCATGTTTGCTGATTCTTGCAATGAGTCCACTTATGATGATATACTACAGGAGGGGTTAACACAGACAAATGATTTATAACAAAGCCACATGTTCTACAAATAAATGCAAAAATGTGTATTTATTTTGGCCTTCTGCAAAGTAGAATTCCCTACTAATTACAGCATTGACAACAGTCCCGCTATGCTGAAATCAAATGATGCAAGCACTGGGAATACACATACATACAGTAGCACTCTGAACTTTGACCACCAAGTGTCCACACTGGTGTTGAAAGCCTATGCTGTGCACATCATAAGTCTCACCATCGTATTCAAATCTCAGGATTATAATGCAGCACTGTACTCAAACCTCATCATAACACTAGTACAGAGTATAAGGCACTTTTTTGCATGTACCTGTCTAGACACATGCAGCTGCTGGACAAATCACACAAGATACTCACCAAGAAAACACAGTGCATACAAACCATGGCATGAGGTACGTGGATAGACTGAAATTCATATTACTGTAATCTGTAACATGTCGGTTAAGGTGACTTCTGCCCAGCCTCCACGCCAGTCTCTGACCCTGCCCTAGTGGGAACAGTGCACATCCACAAATCAGATATAGCTCATGACATCATCAGTGTCTGGTGATGAGAACATAGCAATAACAGTGTCCCATATGAAAGCTGCCTGTAATGTCAAGCATATGCGCACACAAACACACACACACACACACACACACACACACACACACACACACACACACACACACACACACACACCAGATGACTGTACCGAGAACATCTAAGTATACAGACTACAGAACTCTGTATTTAAGACAAGTGCCACAGCTCAAGTCTAACTTGGAGAGTCTAAGACAGCACTTTATCAGCAGTGTCTGGTGATGAGAATTTGGCAATAACAGTGTCCTACATGTTGGTGTAGAATTCTTTCTATAATGTCAAGCAAGTGGTCACACACCCCAGTTGACTGCAGTGATAATACAACCCCTACTTATCTAAGTACACAGACTACAGTGCTCTGTATTTAAGACAAGCAGAACAGCTCACATCTGGCTTGGAGTGTCTCACACAACACCTTATAGCGGATGACATCAGCAGTGTCTGTTAAGGAGAATATGGCAATAACAGTGTCCTACATGTTGGTGTAGAATTCTTTTTATAATGTGAAGCAAGTGCACACACACACCAGTTGACTACAGTAAAAATATAATCCCTGCCTATCTAAGTACACAGACTACAGTATTCAGTACTTTATATAAGTGCCATTGCACAAGTCTTACTTTTGTAATGCTGCAGGTCAACTTATAGTGGATGACATCAGCAGGCCATGTGGTAGAGAAAATATTGGGAGGCCTGCATAGGTTCATGGCTTAAAGCATTCATAGGAGATTACTAGCCTAAAGGCCCTAGGGTGTTTGCAGGCCTAGCTGTGTAAAAACACAAGTACCACAAGTACTCTTATTGAGTGTAGTTAGATGGTCATTGTTAGCAGAGCAATTTTTTGACCAGCACCAAATGGCCATGTCCATGAGGGACATAGGTGCCACCTCAGAGGTGAATTTAAAATCACCCATATAGTTGTCAAGGTTGTGCTTGAATGGGTTCATTGTGGAGCACTGCTTCACATGCAGTGGGAACCTATTACAGAAGAGTGTCAATCGCTGGGAGATATATCTGTCTCTCCAGCATGTTCTGTTTATGTTAGGCTAGGTTGAGATCCCTGGAGCAAGTTATTCTTGCTCCATTTGATTTGCAGATGTCCAACATTTCCAGTAGGTCAGGGTCTGAGACTGATCTGTAGGACAGGCATAGGTCACCTCTCAGCAGCCTACGTGACACTGAGTACAGTGATAAGTCTTTCAATCTTTCCATGTATGTCATGTTTTGGAGGCCCTGGATTTTCCCATTCACAAACCTCTGTGTTTTCTCCAGTTTTTGCAGGTGTGTGGTGAGGTACAGTCAGAAGAGAACATTGTACTCAATTAGTCATATTTTAAGGGTAGACTACAGCAGAGCTATGACTTCCCTGGTCTTGGATGTGATGGCTTTATTTATGAGGTGTGCAATATAGAATATGTGTTCCACCACTATGGATACATAGTGTTTGAAGTGTAGACTTCTACCAACATGTGTTCCCAAGTCTCACAGCACTGTGTTTGAGCTTAGACAGGTGATATGTATATCATAATTAGCAGTGGTGCTTCATTGCCAAAGGGGACAATGAGGCATTTGTTTGATATAAGGTTCAGCCCATGAGTTTGGCACTAAATCAGTTGTCTGTGTCAGCCCCTTCTGTAATGTTGACATCATCGGGGGACTTTATATGACTGCATCCATTTAACAATCATCTGCAAAGTTGGTAAACCACACCCTGTCTACCTTTGCCTGGGCTTCAGATAAATAGTTTCCATACAGTTGAGGGCCCAGCACAGATCTTTGTGGTATTTGAATGGGTTCATTGTGGAGCACTGCTTCACATGCAGTGGGAACCTATTACAGAAGAGTGTCAATCGCTGGGAGATATATCTGTCTCTCCAGCATGTTCTGTTTATGTTAGGCTAGGTTGATATCCCTGGAGCAAGTTATTCTTGCTCCATTTGATTTGCAGATGTCCAACATTTCCAGTAGGTCAGGGTCTGAGACTGATCTGTAGGACAGGCATAGGTCACCTCTCAGCAGCCTACGTGACACTGAGTACAGTGATAAGTCTTTCAATCTTTCCATGTATGTCATGTTTTGGAGGCCCTGGATTTTCCCATTCACAAACCTCTGTGTTTTCTCCAGTTTTTGCAGGTGTGTGGTGAGGTACAGTCAGAAGAGAACATTGTACTCAATTAGTCATATGTTAAGGGTAGACTACAGCAGAGCTATGACTTCCCTGGTCTTGGATGTGATGGCTTTATTTATGAGGTGTGCAATATAGAATATGTGTTCCACCACTATGGATACATAGTGTTTGAAGTGTAGACTTCTACCAACATGTGTTCCCAAGTCTCACAGCACTGTGTTTGAGCTTAGACGGGTGATATGTATATCATAATTAGCAGTGGTGCTTCATTGCCAAAGGGGACAATGAGGCATTTGTTTGATATAAGGTTCAGCCCATGAGTTTGGCACTAAATCAGTTGTCTGTGTCAGCCCCTTCTGTAATGTTGACATCATCGGGGGACTTTATATGACTGCATCCATTTAACAATCATCTGCAAAGTTGGTAAACCACAGCCTGTCTACCTTTGCCTGGGCTTCAGATAAATAGTTTCCATACAGTTGAGGGCCCAGCACAGATCTTTGTGGTATTCTACTGGTAAGTGGTTTACTGGTGGAGGTGCAGTCCACAACTTTGACATATGTGTTCTCTCAGTGAGCCACTTGGCTATCCATCTAGTAATGCATGGGTTAATTTTCAGATGGGAGATTCTCTTTATGATACATGACTGGGGGATAGTGTCAAAGGGCTTGTATAACTCATCATAAGTGGTATGTCATGTTGTCCCTCATCCAAGTCTTTGGGTTCAGTATCAAAGAAGTCCACTAGGTTTAATAAGTAGACCTACTCTTGACAGAACCAACATGTGTCAAGTCAAGGGTGTTGAAAGTCACCTATGTCCCTGTGGATAAGGTCCATGCTGATTCCTTCCCTAGCCTTGCAGATAAATCTTTTTAGGTTTATGGGTCAATAGTTCTAGTTCTGCATGTCACCGGATTGATGTGCATTGCATATCACACTACATCAGATATTTATTGCTGTAGTTTAAGTGATATATGTGTGGAAAAAGTACTGAGACAGCAGGTTTGTAGTGCCTGGGGGGAGGCAACACATGGCTGTATTATAAATATGTGACATATTGTTAGATATGGCCGTCAGTTTGTTGAGTTGCCACATGTAATTTCATGTCATGGACAGGAAATAAACAGTAAACAGCAGTAATACATGATAATATTTCCTTTTTCATAGTGCACCTAGCAGTAGTTTGTACAACAGTTGGCAACGTTTCCCTGCATACAAGATCCACATTTCCAGTAGTATTCATGTTTGCACAAAGCTAAGCAGTGTGCAAATGCGAGCCACATTGCTAATGCCTGAGAGTTAGTATTGAGTGTATGAAACACACCTGCTGCTTAAATGACTCTGTGCAGCAGGTATAAATGCACTAACACAGTTCTTTTTGAGCCCAGATGATACTGGATTTGAATCCAGGTCAATCTAATACTTTCAAATTCTTTTAAATAAACATTGATAATGCACTGACATGCATTCTTTATAGTACATGTGTTGCTGTGTGTTGACTTAGCACAGTGGGTTAAAGCAGCATTGCATGGAGGTAACTGCAGCATTTTGCCACTTCTCACTGTCGCAGCTCATTGGTGCTTGATGCACACCTCTGCGCAAACATGGAGCCCAAAAAGGGAAGGGATCCATTGCCTTTTCTGCTACTTATGTGTGTTGAGTGTGATTCTATTTTTGACCAGATTAAAGTGGTATAAATGGGGTATATAGGAAAGTGGCAAAAAGGGGGTAAAGGAGGTTGAAGAACAAACAGAAAGCAATAAAGGAGTGTGCAGGAGGGAGGTAGAAAAGAACCATAGCTATCCATTTCTTTAACAGTGTAAACTGAAAATTTGTGCAGAATATTAATTGAATTTGAACTGTCACCTCCACTAAGAGGGGTGACCATAATGCAATCATGTTGTATAGCCAATTGGACTGAATCATGTGTGTCAAGAAGATGCGTGCAAAATGGAGAGCTATGTATGGGACAGTTTTGTTTTTTATGGGGCAGGTGCTCATTTATTCTTTATTTCAGAGAGATAGAGAAAGGACTGTTGTGGAATGGACATATGTATGTCTGGTTTATGTAAGTTGGGTAAGTGAAGAAGCAATTGCAGACAGAGAAGACAAGCAAAACAGGGATGATGGACACAAAAGTTTGATGGACACTATGATTGGGGTGAGGGAGGGGACAACCCAGGCCTATGACCATCAAGCTTACTCCACTGGTAGCTGGAGTGCTTGACATCTCCTCCTATTGAACATGAGGGAGAGCATCCTCTCCACCTTGTGTAGGCATGTACCAATGGTGCAGTGCATGACCCTATGTACCATCCCTGGCAACTTTCTGCAGTGACCACTTCCACCACAGCTCCCGCAGGGTACCATTGGATCAGCCTCCGGGGCAGGACTACTTGAGGGTGCAGGTAGTACAGGGGCAGCAGAGGCAGTGCTGGCAGGTTGGCTCCCAGACCTGCACGGCATCGGAGCTGGAGCCGATGGAGCAGTGGTAGGCTGATCAAAAGGGGTTAGCCTTCTTTGCTGTGCTGTGGAGCATTCAGTGATGTGGTACACATGGATAACATAGACACATTATGATGACACATAAGACTAAAAATAAAATAAAATAAATAAAACAAATATTTAAAAAATAATATAAAATAAAGAAAATAAAAAGTGAGATAAGGGTTGAGTTGAGAGAAAAAACAGAGATAAAATTAGTACCATCATATGTGACATAAACTGCATTAATACAATTATACAACTCTTTTATCTTAAGTTTTACATTTAAGTATACATTCTAACAGATACATACTATACTACAGATTGCTACAAGTAATCCTTGAAATGTGCATATATTGCACATATGCATGTTCCAGTTATACAGATTACAATTTACAGCAGGGCATGTGTGCCGCTGATATAGAGTTTTTAAGTTAATGTAAATATTATTGAAGAAATAGCAGTATTGTATCATTGTGGTTTGTGGTATTTGAACTTACAACTTCTGACTAAAGTGTAATATTGGACTCTTAAAATGGTTTGTGCTACAACCTAAAGTATCATACTTGATTTTACAGTTGGGATATGCATGCTCGGTATACCTTCATACGTTCGACAGCCACATCTTCGACACTGCTACCGCAAACTGCAAATCCCGAAATTTGAAAATTACAAAAAACGAAGCGCCGAATTGCAAAACCCGCCCCCTTTTTGACCCGTGGTAACACTCATGTCAGTGGTGGAGCAAGCGGGAATGTCAAAATTCAATATTTTTTATGACGTTTAGGGAAGTTGGCATGGTGGAATTCAGCTAAATGGTTTGCATTTAAGCACACTCAGAAATCTGATTTTGTACATATGAATGTATACCATGCATGCTCAATTTGATACAACTGTATAAAATACCCAAAAAGCTATCTTTAACTGTTAATGCTACAATAACACTTCTCTTCTACTGCATACATACCACTTGCTTCCCTCATCCTCTCCAATCTAGCTTCATGGGCCCAGACATTGAATTTCTAATGCCTGTAAGCTGGGGAAAGAACAGAAAAAAAAAAAAACAGAAGAGTATTATTCATATCAGTCTTGCCTATATTAAGCTTTTTGAGTCTTACAAGTACTCTCTTTACTTGATACTAACAGAGCTGTGGGATGTCCACCATCCTAAATTCCTCCAACTAATGGTTGAGAGTATCCCTCTTTCTCCTCTGTAGGTCATTAAAATGATGCTTACATTGCTGTCCAGTGCACAGTATATCAGTGACACTGGATACAGCCTGGGCTAAACTATTCCCTGCCTCAGACTTGTACTGGGAGTCAGAATAGATCCCTGCAGAAGCCTTTGGCTCCGGTGCTTTACGAGGAGTCAAATAAGTATCCTGGACTCCTGGAAACCTCACCTCTGTGCTCTAAATTTGGCACCTACCCCAATAACACCAGCCATGTCTACCAGCAGACCTAGAGCACTGGCAACTGATACTTTCCTACCAATTCCAGTTATCACATTTACTGGGAATGAGCACACCCAAGCAATGTGTTTGAGTGATGGAAGCAGAGAGCAGCAGTGCTAAGCAGTAAAGAATTTAATAGTTGCAACTGAAAGTTTATTCTGACACTTGGCTTTAGTGTGAGGGCATCTACTGATGTATCTTGGAAATATATATTGGAAATTGGAAGGTAAATGTTAGGTGAGTTAGGTTTGCAGACATGCACTGGAGGCATAATAGTAAAGATCTGACACATTTGTTTTTACTTTTATATACTGAGAACATTGTTTTTTACACTTTGGGATTCAGACCTAGGCATAATGGACAAAACCATTTATTCCACACAGGCAATTTTCTACTTTTGCCACAGAAGAAGTGCTGCTTAGATATGGTCAGGGATCATACTTAAATACAGGTGACAATTTCAGCTGTTACACGTGTATGTGTCTGACTTGACAAGGTTATTGGATATAAAACCATCTGTGTATGTGTCTTAGGCAAATGTGAAGCCCATGCAAGTCCATATAGCAGAATTATTCTTACAAAAATATAGTACACAGTATACCCGCAGTCATACATCTGAAAACACAATAATGGTGTCTCATCCCTCATGCATATAATTTATAGCAGGTTCACTATCTAAAGTGCTACAAGTGAGAAAGAATATAATGGGAAGTAGAACAACAGTAAAAGTGTATGGAAAAATCTGCCTTAGAGCCCAGATCTATGTGTATGTCAGTCCTAAGCTTACATCTATTTCTACAAGAAAATTGAAATAACACTTGTCTATGTTTCAGTTCATTGCTATAAACTGCACTGTCACAACAGTGAAAAAACAAATGTTGCACACACTGTACTAGAACCCAGGACCATCTGTACTCCAGCCTTACACTTACACCTGCTGCCACAGGAATAGCTCCATGACATTTCCTAATTTATTATTCATTCTTAAGGTCTCTGTGTTAACTGCCACGCAACACCACTTAGTTGTTTGTGCAGTGCCCAACATAACTAATTGAATATATCTGATTTCTATTTTTGGCTGCCTAAGTCCTGTCTGCTTCCTGGTTGGTCCAGCTGTGTAATTTGCATACTGCCACCATTTGGCAAATGAGATAAGCAGAGCCAAACCTGACATTCATTTCTTCCATTCCAGTGAGTGAGGTATGAGCCACATCACACAAACACTACCCCCCCCAAAAAAAGCAAGACAGAAAAGGGCAAAAAAGAAAAAAAGGGACAAGTAGTTGAAATGAGGAAAATCAGTCTATGACATACACACTAGAAAATGCTTGTTCACATGAAATATTTCTACATAGATCTGGATTTGGACTCTCACTTCAATGAACCTTTAGAACACAGGATGGGTGCCTTATCCCTGTTTGCCACACAAACAGCTTTGCACCAAGGAACTGAAATCATTCTGCATATAACCAAATGCAATATAATCTATACTAGTATGAAACCATTCAACTGTTATCTATACATGTATTACTTTTGGATGTAGTGCACTAAGTGATCACACAACCAGTTATGATTAGTTCTTGTAAATACATATCTCTGTCTTACCTGTCTGTGTTTGTTTGTCATTCTTCATTTATCTGACCAGTAGTCCAAGGCATGCAGTCTGTAAGCCATTCTATATCATTGGCCTTAAAATGTGTGAGGATATTATCTGGAAATAATGTCATATGCAGTTGCCAACAAATGAAGAGGAGGTTGGATATTAATGAACTCAACCTGTGGATTGTGTGCTGCTTACTTACATTTCCAACCTTACATCTAACACTTTGTAAGTTTAACCTGACATACTCATTGGATCTAAGGCAGTCTAAAATGCTGTTGTGTTTCCCTTTTTCCAACCAGTAATCATTCACAGTTGCAATCCATTAAAAACAAACACTGAGGGAGTGCTTGCACTATGTTTACATTTCCTATAGGGAGCTAAGTCTTTGGGATTCAACAATTCTAATCAGTTCACACCTCATTTGTATATTCACTGTGCTAACAGCCCTGAATATACATAATATAAAAAGGCAACAGTGTTGCTATGCAAACTAAAGGTGAGGAGACTGGTTTATGTGGAGAAAAAATTAACAAAGGCTATAAGTTTGGGATATATCTGCACAGAGGATTATTGAACTTCAGAAGGTATGTTTGCATGTTGTCAGCTACATACTGCATATGCTGGAATATAATTAAAAAATGTTTGAAGCAAAGGCTTTTACACTTTTATCTGTATGCATTAGTTAGAAGTCTACTGATACCATGGGTATGCTTGCCAAGGCATTTCACAGGTACACATGATTGCCCGTACCATAAAATGGAATGCTCTATGATAAATATGTACAACTGTATCAGGGAAAGTTCATTTTATAGCACTTTTAGCATTTCAAAGATGGTTTGCTAGCAAAATGTGGCATTTGCCTGTTCTTTTGGGGGGAGCAAAGCTGTGTTTCTGTTATGGTACAAACAAGGATATGTTGCTATTGTTACTTTCCTTTTTTTGCATCCAGCCTGTTGTTCACATTTCACATCTCTAGACTGTTTTATGTTTCTCCAGTGGGTAATACTGAGATGCTACCTTTTTCTGTTTTAACTGAGAACAGTTATTTTGTAGTTATGTGCTACTTATGTGTATTATCTTTCTAATAGGACACCTAGGAGTATACTACCCAGGCATGTCAATCCTCGAAGACTGCCCTTCACTGATGTTGAAAATCTAGTGACAGTGGATGCTTTTAGGTAACATGGTGCCTTCCTACCTGAAAGGTGATGGGGAGATATGGCACACTGAATGCAAATTTGGCAGCAAATTGTGGATGATGTTAATGCCTTGGGTAGCCACAGTAGGACATATGAGCAGGTGCGCCATAGGACCCACTGACATGATCACATCTGCACGAAGGAGATCAGCCATTGTGGGCCATGATCGGATGGGTAGTGGGGGAGAGCCTACCATGCAGCCACCACTAACACCAAATGAAGAGTTCCTGTCTACTTTCATGGATCCAGACAGCTCCAAGAAATGTGCAGTATGCCATGTCTTTGATGCTGGTGCAACAGTTACGAGGACAGCAAGCATGTTCCAGGAGGAGCTTCCAGGTAGGCATTGGTATCTCAATTGTTGAATACTTTTGTATAGTAAAACAAATGAAATCAATAAATTACTTCTGTGTTGTAGGAATATTTTTTTTGTGGAGGGGATTTAAGATGACTACAGTCAACAATACATTCCGACTGATTAGCTTAGGTTGGAGTTGTCATCCAAGTTCTTCTTGAAAGTATAGTTAACATACATATAAAGAGGGTGAAAGTATTACCCCCTGTGTTACTGTTAATTGTGATGATGTTGCCCTTACTTTTGCATAACTTTTTCCAAGGCTACTTGTCTTGCAGAGGATAAACTCATCTGCAGATAGTAAGCCCAGCATTTTTATGTCCGTACTGATGAGCAATTTAAAGAAATATTTTAGTGTGTGATGTTGATGTCAGGAATGTTGTGTGTATTGCTGTACTATATGTAATAGTGCCACCACTTTTAGTTTGGTAGCATATATTGGACTATAGTAGTGTAGGTATTAATTTTCTCCTGTGTTTGTTGCTTTTTATCACAGGTGATCCTGACAGTCTACCACCTGATGTCAGTGTATCAGCAGACTCTGATGTTAATAGTGGCCAAACAGAAGCAGAGTCAGAGGGGTGCAGAGTTTGAATCTGACTGTGAGGTTGAAATACAGCCATCCCCTATAATTCCATCAGACACAGTCAGTAGGCCTACTCCTACCCATTTCAGTAGGCCTACTCCTACCTTGTCCAATATCTGAGGGCTCACTGGAATGGGTAGGAGTATGCCTATTGCCTGTGTCTGATGGAATTGCAGAGGATGGCTGTATGTCAACCTCAGAGGTCAAATCTGACTCTGAGGTTGACATACAGCCATCCCCTGATATTCCATTGGATATAGCCAATAGGCCTACTCTTACACAGTCCAGTGAGCCCTCAGATATTGGACAGGTGGAGGGTAAAGCCAATGATCAGGGAAGTGTGGTTACTGTCACTTTAGCACCTGTTGACTCTAGTTATAGCCAAAGTTTGAGCTAGGTGCCATGCAGGAGGGTTGATTGGAGGGCTCAGGGGAGGCCTACTGTCCCTTCTCCGCCTGATTCAGGTGTCTCTTCACATGCCACTCAATGTATGATTAGGGCCATTATGGAGGTACAGGCATGTTCCCATAGATGCACCAGTCAAATGCTCAGGATAGTAGATGTAACACAGGCTGATATGTGTGACAGCCTCCACCATGTTGCAGATTCAATGGATTGAAACGAGAGGGGTGTGTGATGAAATGAGGGTTCTCTGTCATGGACTGAGCAGTGCCTGTGATGGAATATCTGCTGGGAGACAAATGGCATTCTCATGGGCATAGGTCAGCCACATCATCTGCTGTTAGCAAATGTGGCCGTGCCTGATCATGCTTCCATAGTGGTGGTATTTCCACTGCTCAATCAGTGGTTGAGCTGTCCACACCCTGGTTGGGGACAACAATGATGAACTGCCACCTCGACCATGCATGGCTCACAACTGGCTGACATACCAAGATATAGAGCTAGCACAGAGCTTGGCTGTACTCATGAGACACTCACACACACTTTTCACCTGAAGGACCCCTACAGACACAAACAGCAGTTACATGGTTCAGCCGTGCAGTTTAAAATTCATTTTGTCTCACTGGCCATTTGTTGGTTTATCCAAATGCTTGCCTGCTTCTCTTTCTTACTCACACACATTCACCGACCTTTTGTGTCAGCCTAGGCTCCCCCCCCCCCAACAATTGTGCCATATCCCTTTTTTTTCTGTCTTTTGCATTCAAGGATACATAAGCATTGTGTCTGATGTTAAGGGTGTATAGCTGACTTAGTGCTTAGTATATCTGCATTTGTGGTGTTGAATTGGTAATTGTAGCTTTGGTTTATATTGACCTTAGAAAGTTAGACAGTTGGTAGCATCATAATTTCCCAACTTTATTGTGAATGATCCTGTAAGGCTGTGAAGTCTGAAACTGCAATGTGCATCATTACTTTCTAATTTCCCTCTTTACTGGTTTTCCAGTACAAACTTATGGTACTAAATTGTGCAGTGATCATCAGTAACTTTGAGAGGTAAGATTGTGTGAGTCTTTGATGCCTGAGGCCTGCTACTTAATAATGGATACATATAAGTCAAATAAGTCTCTGCTTTCATATGTTAAAGTAATTTATGTACAAATCTTCCACCTTTGATTTGCTTACAGTACCAGGTAATGAAATACAAGGATATGTCACTCATTCATATTATTACGCAATACACTCCAGGTTCAACACTTACCTTGTAAATGCAGCAGTTTCAAAAGTTTTAGTTCAGGGCTAACTCTGTCTGATGCAAGCAGTACACAGCCAATACATGGGGAAGTAAAGGTTGTGAGAGTTGTCTGGCATCAATGTTAGTATATGTAATGTGTAGGAGGAAGGTTTTAGGCCTTTAGGTGGTGAGTGGGTGTGCTATGCATTGTCTTTTAGCCAATGTGAGGGCATACTGAGAACACCTATGTTTGCCAGGTCTATAGTACATCATCGAACTTCGAAATGTCCAACGATGTAATATTGAACCCAAATGTCCAAAACAGTAAATTAGCGAACACACAGAACAGTGATTTTTTTCCCAGGGAAAAAAAAAATCGCTGATCCCTAACAAAAAAAAAAAAACCTGCAACCTTAAACTTAAACTAAAGTGGGGGGATTCACCCCCCAACACCCAGCCTACTTAAATATACCAACTCTGAGATCACACCACAGTGGAGGAAACAGCAAAGCCCTGAAAATGGCCCACCAATTTTTTTCCCTGGGAAAAAAAAAATCGATGTGCCGTGGCTTCATTATTTTCAGGTTTCGAACATTTGTGTTCGATATTACATCGTTCAAACATTTCAAAGTTCGTCGATATAATATAGACCCATGCCTGCCCACACCCAAAGCAGCTAGCAGTTCCCCCTCTGAGTCCTCATCTGCATGTTGATGTGGTGACCTTGGAATTGGTGGTGGGATGTGTGCTTCTTCCCCTTGTTGATCCTGTTGAAGTTGTTTTCTCAGGATGGTGTTGTGTAGCAAGGCACATACTCTGAATATTTCAGTACATGTCCATGTATTGTACTGCAAAGCTTCCCCAGATGTATCTAGGCACTGAAACCATGACTTCAGAAGCCCAAACACTCAGTCTATGATATTTCTAGCTTGAGAGTGCATCATTATAGCATTCTCCAGTAAGTGTGTGTGTGCATTTCTGATGGATGTCATCAGCCAAGGTTCCAGTGCATAACCTGCAACTCCCAGTAAATGACCCTGTGGGATATCCCCCCAGTGAACATCTGATACAGTTGGGAGAGTTCCTGTAGTATGTCTCTATCTGCCTTGTGGCGCTCAACAGTTTCCATGTCATGTAGGTTAAGATGAGTTAAATGGCATCTGAAAACTATTCTCCTTCTCGGCTTAAGTCTATTAGCAGCAGCAGCATGGACTTCAGCCTGTTGCACCTACAAATGAATGAAAGCAATAACAGCCCCGTAACATTGTTCCTGTATAGAGTCCTTTCTGCAGCTGTATTTCAATAAATTTTGGAATTCACAGGGAAAACCAGCACTGAGTCTACATGGTTGCTGTATAGCTTGTTGAATAGCTCCTGCATGTTGGATTTGTTTATCAGCATACAATTCAGCAGCTTATATTGTAATTAGCAAGTCATGGTGTTTACCTTGTTTGCAAGGTGGTGTTCGCCACTTACTGAATCCAATGTGGTGCGCTACTGTGTGTGCATTGTGCAGCGAAGTGCACACAGTGTAAATGGACCATGTAGTCTTTTTTGAATTTGGCTGTAGGTGTATACAACGATTGCTATTAAACAAATGGGACAAGACAGAGCAGAAGAAATGTTGCTAAATGTCCTTAGGATTACCTTCTGTTCCATTGTTAATTTGTATGTAAATAAAATTGCTGTTGCATGAGTTTAGAGCATGTACTTAACTAGTTGTTAAATTCTAAATTACAATTATTCAAGGACATTTTTTGCATTTCCTTTTGAATATAAACAAATGCATTTCATTATTAATGTATGCTGCATGCCTTTTCTTTACAGATCATAGATTTTGTTATAGCAAAAGATATATTTAAAAAAAAAAACCATATATATATATATATATATATATATATATATATATATAATATTTATATGTGTGTGTGTGTGTGTGTGTGTGTGCGTATATATGTATATATATATATATATATATATATATATATATATATATATATATATATATATATATTATATAATTCTACTTCACATAACTGAAAACTCAAAATACTGAATTTCATTTGACTGACACGACAGTACCTAATTTTCAAAATACTGAAAAGCCATTTGACTGAGTCTCATTATACTGAAAGCATACAATGCTGAATTTCAAAATACAAATTTTAAGCCATAGACATGCACACTTATAACACCAAGGACTAACTCTTTTCAAAACTTAAAAACTACTTATTTAGCCTCTTAGCAGAAACCGGACAATATAAAACCAAACTAGGTAGGGGGCTAATCTCCCCACACCCAACTATATATATTAACTCCAGGATCACACTACAGTGGATAAAAGGGCATATGCTTTTACTTATCTTACAGTACTGTACACACTGCCACTACTGCTGGGAGCACACAGATCATTTGCCATATTACTTTAGATACCTCCATTAAAATGTAGAGACATACCCACATTTAGAAACACTACAACACTGCCTTCTATGCTACTATTGGTATTCTGACAGTTGATACTTTAAGATACAGTAATCTTTTGTTATTACAAGAAAGTCACAGGTGAAGGAAACACACAGCACAGCTATGGCCTAAAATTCAGTATGTTGAAATTCCGCATTGTAAGCTTTTATTTTAATGATACCAGTCAAATGAGTTTTTGGTATTTTGAAAATTACGGATTGTGGTCTCAGTCAGATGAAATACAGTATTTTGAGTTTTTAGTCATGTGAAGTAGACTCATTATGAATATATATATATATATAT
This sequence comes from Protopterus annectens, assembly GCF_019279795.1. NCBI lineage: Eukaryota > Metazoa > Chordata > Ceratodontiformes > Protopteridae > Protopterus > Protopterus annectens. The sequence goes on along the minus strand of NC_056731.1, from coordinate 1,054,805,007 downwards.
ATATATAGAGAGAGAGAGAGAGAGAGAGAGAGAGATAAAATTGTATTTCACTACTACCATGCAGTCAAACTGTTATTGTTAAAAGTGAACCGTTGTTGAATATTTTAATATAGTATTATAATAAATCTTTTAAATATATATAATTGAAAAATGCTTGTTATTCTTGAAACTGCACACATTTGTATCAGTATCAGCATGTAGGTATCTCTACACATTTCTAAAAATACATTCTGTTACTTATTCTTTGAAGCAATTTCTTCCTGTCATATTTTCCTTCTGAAGTCATGCCTGAATAATGTGTGTCCAGAAGTAAGGTAAGAAATAAATAAATCATTCCCAATTATTTAAAAATATTCTAAGCTCTGAAAGACCTGTCAGCAATGATTCATTCGGACTTATTGATTCAAAGTTTTGAAGCAGGCTATGAATATCTGACTTCCAGTGAATATTTTATTTCATCTACATAGATATTGAAGAAATCAGCTTATTTAATAAAAGGTAAAATTTCATTTAGCCACAAAACATGCTGCTGTCACCTTTCATTAAGCTGACTGGTTTTAACCCTTGTGCTATATTTGGATCACAGTAGTCTTTTTTTTCATTTTCAGAAATCTTACAAGTCTTGACTTTCTTGACTGATATAAAACCAGAGTGCAAGTCCCAAATGTATTTCAAGAATCACAAATAATTTAAATTAAGGACAAGCTATACTGTTAATTTTAACAATTTTCAGATGCACTGCAAACAAGTGTCACAATTAAGTTTGGCAAGTTCACTACGCTTTCAAAGATAACTTTAGCATATTGTATGTGTGACATGTTTTTTATAGGAAAATTTGTGACAGTGAGAACCTTATAGTTTCTATTTCTGACAACCTGAAATAGAAAAATGTGGCAATGCTTTATAAAGTGCTAATACTAGGTGCATTTAATATGTAATAGGTATGTATGCAGTATAATTACTTATCATGAAAATTGTTTTTTGTGAAGTCATGGGCCTGGATTCATGAATGGCTGTACATTGCACTAAGCTCTTTTGCACATCGAGTGAGCTGTTTGCAATTCAGGAAGAGTAATACACATTGTGGATAGCTACAAAACAAGGGCTAGCCCCCAAATATGCAAATGTGTATATAAATAGCTGAGGTGCATACTTATGAAGCAAACAAGCATGGCAGAGAGATTCAGAGACGCCTGGGTGGAAACTCCCAGATATGCTCAGAATTAGTCCAAAATGATACAAAAATCACTGAACCCACAGACATTGCCAACATACTGGCAGACAGGTTCAGTGCTAATTTCTCCCCTCCCTCCCCCCCAAAAGGAAAAATATCTATCCCACCAGAGTCTCACCTCTCAAACATCTCAGATGCCCAGGTGAGAGCTGCTCTCTCTAAAGCAAAAAACACAGCATCAATGGGACCGGACGGTGTCCCCGGCTGTGTGCTACACGAACTCAATGAGGAACTAAACCCACACATAAGGCTGCTGTTTAATCTTAGCCTTACTGCAGGATACGTACCCAAAGAATAGCATACGGCAACTGTGGTCCCACTCCACAAAGGCGGTGCTTCTACGGACCCTGGAACTTACCGCCCCATAAGCTTGACGAGCCTTGTCTGCAAAGCTATGGAGAGGATCATAATGGAACTCATAAATAAAGACATTGGGGACCTACAGACACTGGATCCTACCCGATTTGGCTTTGTCAAGGGCAGATCCTGCCTCTTGAACTTGGTCGACTTTTTCGAAACAGTCACTAAGGCCATTGATGAGGGTAAGGCAGTTCACACAGCCTACCTTGACCTAGCAAAAGCGTTCAACACAATACCCCACTCGGGCATCATAGAAAAGCTCACCAGCTTAGATGTAAACCCATATGTCACAAGATAGGTTGCAAACTGGCTCAAGGACAGAACCCACAGGGTTAGAGTTGCTGGTGCCATGTCTGACTCTAAGCCGGTCATGAGCGGTGTCCCACAGGGCTCAGTCCTGGGCCCCCTCTTGTTCGGCATTTATTTTTCTGAAGTGCAGGCAAACATAGGGGGATTGTGGCTGACAAAATTTGCAGATGACTGCAAACTGGGCACCATAATTGACACTCCATCAGACACAGACATCCTCCAGAGAGGTCTCATAGAAATGGATAACTGGTGCCAGAGCCATGGCCTTAAGCTAAATGCCAAAAAATGTATAGTCATACCCTTTGGGAAAAACAAGGTAACCCCTACTTGCCACATAGGTGGTAATCCATTAAACACGGAAGAAGTTATCAGGGACCTGGGGACCCAAGTTGACAGTAACCTCTCTTTTGATACTCACATTGCCAAAGTGGTTAGGAAGACCTTCTACATTGCCCACCTGATCATGAAGGGATTCTCATCCAGATCAGGAGAGGTCATTGTACCCCTGTACTCTTTACTTATCAGACCAATGATTGAGTACAACGCCCCATTCGGAATGTACCTTACCCGACACCTGCAGCAGTTGGAAAGACCCCAAAAGTTCCTCACCAAAAGGATAAAGGGGCTCAAACATATGTCATACGCTGCCCGACTGAAGAAACTCCAGCTCTATTCAGTCGCATACCATCTGCTCAGAGGTGATCTGTGCCTGACATACAAGGCCATGTGCAACCCGGAATTAATGGACATGCTCCACCTCAAAAAATCCAAATCCACCAGAGCCACGAGAGCAAGAGACTTAAACCTCAACACGGATATAAATAGGACGTGCTGGAGGGACAGATTCATCACCCAGAGACTCCCTACACTATGGAACAGAATCCCAGTCCATGTGAGGCAGAGCCTCTCACTGACTCTGTTCAGGAGAAATCTTGACGAGTGGATGGGAGATCGTAGGTTTACCCCGGGAATCATCTCTGTGTCACTGCTGGACAGAGGCACAGCAAACTAATGGGTATAGTATTCTCATCCTAAGGGGTGGCGAAAGCCACACACACTCTGGCTAGGCTTATAAATGCCCTAGGGCAGATAGCCTAGTATGAACCTATGAACCTATGAACCTATAAAATAAGCACAAAGATGCCACGCTTATTTTAGCTCTAAATTCCAACACATGCTGGAATACAGCCACAGGGAAACTTTGAAAAATGTTCAGAGTTGCTAGAGTCATTACAAATGCTTAGGTGCACAAGGTGCTGTTGCTGCTGTTATTACTGACCGACCTTGGACTAGAAGGCATAGGGTGTTCAGAAAATGTTTGGCCAACCGTAGACTACATGAAATAGAAATAATAGAGTGCTACAGAGTGGACAGGGATACTATAGAATACATAGTGGGCATTTGCTGTACTTACCTGAGATCCCATGGGAATCATGAAAAACTCATCCCAGTGAAAATCAAGGTATATGTAGCTTTACATATACTAGCTACGGTGACTTTTCAGTGATCCACAGGGACATAGTGGGGAGTTTCACAGGCCTCTGCATCAATAGTACTCCACCAGTTTTTCAATGAAATGTTGCAATGTGTGAGGGACATGTCTGGTTAACACAATCCCCAGAAGACAAGAGCTACCAACATGCAACATTTCTGTCTCATAGCACATTTACCTTTGATACTGGGTACCATTGACTGTACCCATATTGAAATAAAAGCTCCACCAGATGAATAAGGAAGGAGGTACATACATGAAAATGTTATCGCTCCATCTACCATCAGGAGGTCTGTAATGCACAAGGTATCATCAATAATGTGTGTGCAGGTTATCCTAGCAATTTCCATGACTCCCAAATAAGGCACTTCTGTAACTTACTTGTACCTAAGTTTTTCAAGGGGGATTTTCTACGTGGACATCTAGTGCAGGATGCAGGGTGAGCACTAGAACTTTGGCTCATTACTCTCATGAGAACCCCATACAACCTTACTGAACAATGTTACAACACTGCACTTGCACAGGATAAAGATATCATATAGCATGTGTATTGGCTGCTCAAGTCACAGTTCCAATGTCTAGTTATATCTGGAGATGCCCTGCAATATGATTCCACCCCCACTGGAAGCATACAGACTATCTGTCCCACCTTACATAACAATATACTCAGAAAAGAGTTGCAGCAGGGTGACTCTAAGGGCCCGGGATCATAGGCAAGGGAGCAGACATAGATGAAGGGTCAGATAAAGAACCTGCAGTTGGGGATGATGATCATGGCAGATGCAGGCATACACAATTTGCCATGGCAGTGACTAACAGGAACAAATAACACACACACTCACCATTTAATTAAAAAATAGATAAGCACATACAAATGGTAACACTGATGTATGCAAACATACCAGCTTATGCTTATTCAAGCACTGTCTGGATAATATGAGCATCAGAAATAAGCAGCCCCAAGCTAAGACATTCAAAGCATCAGTAACAAAGGTGAGTCATGAACCTGTAATGAACATATAATGTTTACTTATGTTTATATTCTGTAGTTCAGTAAAATCCAAGAATGATCACAGAAATGTGAAAACTACAATGTATGAAAGATATATGCAACAAATACAGACCAAACCAGCTATGAAGCTTTTAAATAGAAGAAAAAGATTTTGTATCATGTTTTCACCCTGTGCATCAAGCATAAGCAGACACATGTCAAACAAATCTATATGACGTAGGGCAATATCACTCTGCACAGGCAGATGATTAATCATGGCTATAGAACTTTTCTACTACAAATGAAAACAGGATTCGTTAGGACACAAATGAGAAGGTTAAAGCCAATAGCAGACATAACAAAATAATTTCTCCAAAACATTCATTGTCTGCACACCATCCATATCAGACATAAGCAACCTGAGCTAGGTACCCCAGCATGGTCAGGGCAATCTCAGCATCACCTGCATAAGGGGCTGAGCAAGCAATAGTAGCTAAGTAATGCTACCTTACTCCTGCTACTACTACTACTACTACTACTACTACTACTAATAATAATAATAATAATAATAATAATAATAATAAACTCTGACCACTACAACTAATAACACTATTGAAGTTAATCAGACTGAAACAAACTGAAAATGACTATGTATCCTGATGAAAACATGCATTTGACTAAACAAGCATTAGCTGACCACTCTGTATATCAGATAGAGGCAATTCCATATTACAGAATTGTGCAAAGTGCAGGGCATGGTTATTATCACTTTACATAGCGGGAAAGTGTTACAGGAGGGCAAAACATGACAGAAACGGTGTGTGGTGTGTGTGTGTGTGTGTGTGTGTGTGTGTGTGTGTGTGTGTGTGTGTGTGTGTGTGTGTGTGTGTGTGTGTGTGTATATACATGTGGTTTTAGGAGAAGAGGTCAGAGCAAGCATGTCCTATCAGAGACAGTATCTCCAGATGTGAAAAAGTCATCTTTAAATAATATTATAATTGTGTGCAAAGTCTCATTCTCAAAGTGAGGTGTTCTGTCTGTGGGTCTGCAGGAAGACAACCACAGCATTTGTGCTAGCACTCTGCCCTGGCATCCTCAACAGATGTTAACAGTGCATGGTAGAGGGTCCTGTTCATGGCTGACACTCCTGACCATGTGAACTAGCTCTGCCAAGAGTTGCACTGCTAGTTCCAAGACCCTGCCTAGAAGTTGGTGTATACCTGAATATGACTTATGTTTGCTGGATGAGCTGCCATCATTACTATGTCCATGACCACTGCCATGTGGCTGACAGCATCTGGGCTTTGTGACATCCACCACTGAAGGAGCAGTGGAAGTAGTATCACTGCAGGAACATGATCTGCCACGGACATGTCTTCTAACATCTGATAATGTATCAGCCTTGTGGATATTGTGCCTTCCCAGAAGACATTCTATAACAGGCACTGCACAATCCATTCACTCAACCTATCAAAGAAGTCTCATGCATGGTTTCTGCAGTCTTGTACATCAGAATGCATGACATGCAGTACTTTGACTATCTCTTCCAAGGCCCTGGTGGACCTTGCCTGCGACTCTACAACAGCCCTGCACACACATTAGGTGGCAGGTATTGACATATCAACATCAGCGGGAGGATGGTAAGCATGGTTTCTCTGAACACAATTACTGAAACACCAGGTACTTCACCCTCACAAAGGATAAGGAGATATTCTGCCACCTCTACAATTACGGAAGCCAGAGTACCCTGATTAATTGTGTCACCATCAGCCTGTACACCCTCAGATGATTCCATGCATAGGCATAATGACTGTGTCCATACTGTGGGGAGGGGATGTTGGGACCATAACCTCCATGTTACACATACTCTCTAAGACCCCAGACTGTGCCTGATCATTGCTGCCTTCCTATCAAGGGTTTCTGGTCTTCCAAAATCAGGTGGATGGAATTCTACAGTGTTGTTGCCAGCCTCACCTGTGAATACACCAAGAAAACTGAAAAATAGAAGAAATACACAAAAATTATTACAATACACTACCTACAACTGAATAAAACAAACAGAAATGCAAATAACCTTTACAGTAATATATATATATATATATATATATATATATATATATATATATATATATATATATATAAACAAAAAACAAAAAAAATACATGCCCATACAATGTGCAAATGGTCATGGTACCTCAACTTAATTAAAACCTTAAGCTTTAATTATTTTACATATATTTCAATTGCAAACCTCGTGTCACTAGTTGAAATCATCTAGTCATCCTCCACTTTTGCCCCCACATCCATAACAGCACTGTGGAACTCTTTTTAGTCTCCTGAATCCCTTACAGTCAACAGGAAGTCCTCCATCTCAATTAGTGTATTTTGGTAGAAGTCCCTATGTATGACACTCCTGTGGTTAAGGGCCTGGACACTCATAGAATTTTCATCATTTACCACTTCTTGCCAAACAGTATCACAGAAGCCTGTTCCAGCTAAAAGAGCAGCTAGGAGCCATGCCCAACAGACATGGAGGCCCTGGACTATGACCTCATTCTCAGCATTTGAGAATTGTGGTTCTATGGGATTGACTAATTTTTTTTTTTTTTTTTTGGTGAAATATTCTTGTTGTGATAGAAAAAAAAGAAGCATATTAGACACAACCAATACACCAGGTGGTCTTGGGGAGAGGAGTTACAGGCTGATCTGAAACTGCTGTGAAACTATTTATTATGCAGATGTCACTGTTTAAAATGTGAAAAACAGTTCTAAAGTATGTCAGTACAACTCCTTTAAAATATACCATGTATAAAACTTATGACTATATAATTAAACAAACAATTGATATCATGTACATAAAAAATAGTCAAATATGCAACTACTAGGCAGATAGAACAGCATGGATAACTGTATTAACAACTGTTCATATATTCATAACAATAAGATAATTTTATAAAATTAGACAGCAGTCAGTGGAACTATAAGCATTCAAAATGTTAAACTTGTACTGAACATTACATACCTTGAAAGATTTCAGACAGTTCTTTAAAAAGTATCACAAATCCAACAGTTATACAGTCGGCAACAGTTTTGTTTGGTAGCACTTGGAAATAACAACAAAGATGAGCGGACTTATAGAACTAACTCCTTTATTGGTAAGCACTTTCGTTGGCAAAAAATAAGCCAACTTCTTCAGACCATCAAAACACATACAAAATATACTCCCGTATAGAAAGGAATGCTTTTTATACGTAGTGCTAATCCAATCAAGCAATCAATTAATTAAAAAAACATCAATTATTTAGATAAAAAACCACAAGTAACCATTTGTCTGCTGAACCAATAGTTTCTTTTACAATGGTTTACCTAAATAAGTAAACCTTAGACAATAAACCTTCACAAGCTTAGTCTGTCTCGATGTTAAAAATACCAACCACACATCCTTATGATGGTAGCGTAATTATTTTAAAATTAATAACCCTTAAAACCATGTATGTAAAAAAAAACCCAATAGGTCTGCTTATTCAAAAAAGCTTACATTACTTATCTAGCTAAAGCTTTTATTTTAAGTAAACATTTAATAGATACATACTCATTTAAACCAGGCATAATATGAGCCATAGTACGGATCTGCCATGCCAACAGGAAGTCCTCCATCTCAATTAGTGTATTTTGGTAGAAGTCCCTATGTATGACATGGGCCTCCCCCGATGTTACGGTCTACTTTTTGCAAGACAAAAAAACTGAACTTATGGTTTGGGTGTTCTGTTATATGCCTTGCTAGGGCATTTGTGCTGATCGGCCTTTCAATGCTATATTGGTGTTAATATATTCTTTGCTTGAGCTTACGTTCTGTTTTACCAATATAGTAAACTACGCATTGGTTGCAGACAGCCCCATATACTACCCCTTGGGAATCACAAGTATGTTTACCCCAAATCTGATAGATCTTATCTCTGATGTTAACCTTGTTAGTGACCTTAATATGTTTACATTGGGCACATCTTCCACATTTAAACATACCAGTTTGGCCCATTAGAGCAACAGGTCTATGAAACAAGAATGTTGAGCCTTTTAGATAGTGATGTATATGTTAGTGCAAGCCAGAATGAGCTAAATGGGGCATATAATAAAATCAATAGCATGTTGAGCGACCTTTTCCTTGAAAGGAGCATTGATGTGGATATGTATCATTTTTTTGACCATGCCAGCCCCTGTAGTTCCGACACTGTTTGGAGTCCCTAAAATACATAAGGATGTTAATAGTCCACCTTTTAGACCTATAGTGGATGGTAGGGGTTCAGTGACATGGTAGATCCGTACTATGGCTCATATTATGCCTGGTTTAAATGAGGATGTATCTATTAAATACATACTCATTTAAACCAGGCATAATATGAGTATGTATCTATTAAATGTTTACTTAAAATAAAAGCTTTAGCTAGATAAATAATATAAGCTTTTTTGAAGAAGCAGACCTATTGGGTTTTTTTTTACATACATGGTTTTAAGGGTTATTAATTTTAAAATAATTATGCTACCATCATAAGGATGTGTGGTTGGTATTTTTAACATCGAGATAGACTAAGCTTGCGAAAGTTTATTGTCTAAGGTTTACTTATTTAGGTAAACCATTGTAAAACAAACTATTGGTTCAGCAGACAAATGGTTACTTGTGGTTTTTTATCTAAATAATTGATTTTTTTTAATTAATTGATTGCTTGATTGGATTAGCACTATGTATAAAAAGCATTCCTTTCTATACGGAAGTGTATTTTGTATGTGTTTTGATGGTCTGAAGAAGTTGGCTTATTTTTTGCCAACGAAAGCGCTTACCAATAAAGGAGTTAGTTCTATAAGTCCGCTCATCTTTGTTGTTTTTTACTAGTTTGTGTTCTTTGTTAATACACAAGCACTTGGAAATAAGCAAGCCTTCTTACTGTGACAGAAGTTCCATTTCCCCAGGTTCTGATTTTTTTTATTTAGATTAACCCCTCTGGGCATGTTGAATATGTTAGGTCCCTACTCATTATAATTCCTAAACGACTCCATCTGCTTGATGTGCTGGGCAAATAAACACTGTATTAGTACCTACATAGTAATGTGAACATGCCTGAGCAGTACAAGAGTGAGTGTTAAAACCTTCATCCAGGTAATTAATGATAAGAGTGTATACTTTTTGCATTTATAACTTGTAGTTATATTGCACACTGTGGGCATACTACAAGCACTTGTCAAAAATCCACAAAAAGCACATAACTTTCATGCAAGGATTTTGAGCAGCAGTGCTAAACATTCATTCAAATACTTGTTTGGCACTGTTACTATTGCGAAATAAACATAGATGGTGTGTCAGAGACAAAAGCATTAAAGAAAAAGTTTCAACTACATTTACTGATCTGGGAGTGAATGTTCATGCGTGCTTTAGTTAATATTTTGTAAGAAGACTGTGCCTCAGATGTCAAAATTTCTAACTCATAGCATACATACAGCATAGAAATACTGATAAAAATCATACTCATTGCAAAATGTAATGCATTCATAGTACTAAGGGATTGCAATGAAGTATTGTATACAAAAGGAAATCATACACTCTTCTCTTGCAGTTGTTTAGTTGCAATCTCACATGTTTTACGATCATCACTTCTGCAACACTTCTGCTAGGATCACATTCACACATAAGTTTACTGTGACAGCCAGGACAGGTGGCAACTGTGTCATAGCATAGGTATAGCTCTGTCTAAATGTAAATGTCAGAAGTACTATGTTGAATACTTGTGCTTGACTTTCTTAATTTAGTTTGAAAACATTCAGGTGGTAAAACTGTTAATCATTTCAATGTTCCATAGTAATACCATAAGTGCAGGGCTAAAATCTAGAGAAGATGACAACTCTCTCGAGTAGAGATCCTTATTTTTAACATTTTATTTGTATAAAATGACAGAATTAATAGATCATGACATTTATTTAAGAGTAATTTATTTGTTTTGGCTTCATCCTTTGAGTGACAGTTGGCATTGTGCATGAAGGCCTGTCATCCACGCCTTCACTGAATGACTCTTCACCTCCTATGGGAAAAATGAAAATTTAATATCTCATGCACAAAAACCTATCTGTCAGTTGAGCAAATCAGACTGGCAGCAGTGTATTTTAGGCCACATTTTGTCAGTTCTGAATGCAGAAAATGCATCTGTTATGTAGCTTTCCTCAGTGGCTTAATTTGTGAATGAAATATATTCTGACTAAAAGCACAAGTGCTGCAGGGTTTGAATCCACATTAGCTGTATGTGTGTTGTTGCTGTTTTTCTTTAAGCTGAAATAAAAGTGCAATTTATATTGTTAATGTTGCAATGCATAGACCTTGGTTCATATTTTTTTTTCTTTATCTTTTCAAATATGTTTGATTTGCTAGCTAAACTATGACTTCTTCTGTGGTGTGCTCGGATAATGCTCAGGTATAGTGAACGTTTAGCTCTGATAATGCTCAGGTATAGTGAATGTTTAGCTCTGATAATGCTCAGGTATAGTGAATGTTTATTAAGATTGGCAGGTGTTCTGATCCAGCATTATGTGCAACATTAGATGCCATTTTCTTTCCTACAAAAGTTACTCCACACTATCCTGCATTATTGAGTCATCTACCTCCAACCCCCTGCTTGCTCTCTGTTTTGAAAAGTTTACTGTAAATAGCATGGCAGACATTTCAGTGATGAGAAACAAGAGGGCAACACAACACACACATGAGTAGAAAAGGTTCAGAAAAGGAAATGTCTACATGCCTTTTCTCTTCCTTTGCACAGCGCTTGACGTCAAGCACCAAAGAGTAATGGTACTTCCTGTTCCAAGTAAAAAACAAAAAAATAATTACACATGTAGTAAGACTGCCAACAGCTGTGCAAATGAACTTGCCAGCAGTGTGCATCAGTCAACACTTGTGACCAACTGGACATAGTATCAGTGGCTTCTAATTCTTCTGTGTAGTTTATTGGCTTATTGCTGTCAAAAGCTGAGGAATTTATTGCAATGCAGTCTGTAAACCTAATAATGTTAATATTTGTGGCTCTGACACAGATTACCCTTCTGAGTGTGTTCCACTGAAGTAGTACAATTGGAAACATATATTAATAGGTTCATAGGTTCATAGGTTCATAGGTTCATACTAGGCTATCTGCCCAAGGGCATTTATAAGCCTAGCCCATAGTTATGTGGCTTTCGCCACCCCTTTAGTTTGAATAAAAACTATGCCTATCATTTTTCTGTGCCTCTGTCAAGCAGTGACACTGAAGTAATCCCTGGGGTATATCTGCGATCTCCCATCCATTGGTCAAGATTCCTCTTGAACAAGGCCAGCGAGGTGCTCTGCCTCACATGTACCGGGATTTTGTTCCACAGCATAGGGAGTCTCTGGGTGATGAATCTGTCCCTCCAGCACGTTCTATTTATAACCGTGTCAAGGTTTAAGTCTCCCGCCCTTGTGGTTCTGAGGGATCTAGATTTTTGAGGTGAAGCATATTCATCAAATCTGGGTTTGACATGGCCTTATATGTCAGGCACAGGTCACCTCTGAGCAAGCGGTATGAGACTGAATAAAGCTGGAGTTCTTTCAGTCGGGCAGCATAAGACATATTTTTGAGACCCTTTATCCTTTTGGTGAGGAACTTTTGGGGCCTTTCAAGCTGCATCAGGTGTCTGGTCAGATACATTCCAAACGGGCATTGTACTCAATCATAGGTCTAATGAGTGATGAGTACAGGGGACGATGACCTCCCTTGATCTAGATGTGAATCCCTTCATGATCAGGTGGGCGATATAGAAGGTTTTCCTAACTACTTTAGCAACATGAGTGTCAAACGAAAGACTACTGTCAACTTGGGTCCCCAGATCCCTGATGACTTTTCTGTGCTCAGTGGATTGTCACCTATATGGTAGCTAGGGTAACCTTGTTTTTCCCGAAGGGTATGACTATGCATTTTTGGCGTTTAACTTCAGGCCATGGCTCTGGCACCAGTTATCCGTTTCTGTGAGGCCCTTCTGGAGGATATCTGTGTCAGATGTGTTTTCGACTATGGCGCCCAGTTTGCAGTCATCTGCAAACTTTGTCAGCCATAACCCTCCTGTGTTTGCTTGTACTTCAGAAAAGTAGATACCGAACAAGAGTGGACCCAGGACTGAGCCCTGTGGGACACCACTTGTGACAGGCTTTGAGTCTGACATGGCTCCAGCAACTCTGACCCTGTGGGTTCTGTCGCTTAGCCAGTTTGCAACCCATCTTGTGATGTATGGGTTTACATTCAAGCTGATGAGTTTTTCGATGATACCTGAGTGGGGTATTGTGTCGAAGGCCTTTGCCAGGTCGAGGTAGGCTGTATGGACTGCCTTTCCTCATCAATGGCCTTGGTGACTGTCTCGAAAAAGTCAACCAAGTTTAAGAGGCAGGATCTGCCTTTGACAAAGCCAAACTGGGTTGGATCCAAAGTCTGCAAGTTCCCTATGTCTTTATTTATGAGTTCCATTATGATCCTCTCCATGGCTTTGCAGATAAGGCTTGTCAAGCTAATGGGCGGTAATTTCCAGGGTCTGTGGAGGCACCGCCCTTATGAAGTGGGACCACAGTCGCCGTCGCCACTCCCTGGGTACGTATCCTGAGGTGAGGCTAAGATTAAACAGCTGTCCTAACTGTGGGTTTAATTCCTCGTTGAGTTCATGAAGCACACAGCCGGGGACACCATCCGGTCCCATGGATGCTGTGTTTTTGCCTTAGTGAGGGCAGTTCTCACCTGGGCGTTGGAGATGTTTGGGGGCTACAATCCTCTGGAATAGATATCTCTCCTTTGGGGAGGGGAGAAGTTTGCACTGAACCTGTCAGCCAGTATGTTAGCAATGTGTGTAGGTTCAGTAATTTTCACATCATTTTGAACTAATTCTGAGCATATTTGGGAGTTTCCTCCTAGGTTTCTAACATAGCTAAAGAAGGCCTTATGATTGTCTTTAGAGTCCTTGGCGATTTTTCTCTCAAAATTTGCCTTGGATGATTTTATGAGAGCTCTTAGTTTTTTACTTTACTAATGAGAAGAGTGTATATCGTTTACATGTATAGCTTGTATTTATCTTGCACACTGTGCACATACCACAAGCACTTGTCAAAAATACACAAAAAGCACATGACTTTCATGCAATGATTTTGAGATAAACAGTCAAAAATATATGAGTAACACTCCATTGATTGATGTCTGTGAATATTTTCCATCTCCATAATGCTCAATACACCTTAATGTAATGCATGTAAGTCATTCATGACGTAACTAATGTGAATAATGTGATGTATGAGTTATTGACACACTGAGTTTTTAGCTGTGATTAATGCATTGTTTTATCTGTCACACTATATCACCCATTCATCCAAACATATGTCATACAAAGTATAACTATGTGCTGCCTTACTCTTGTAATAAGACTTATTTTGTGGTGTTAGCAGTTAATACAATGTTCTGTAGACTGTGGACTTAGCTGGGCATGTGTTTGAGTCCAGCAATTGTAATTTGTATGAGTGTTCTAGCAAATACTAACATTTTTATTTATTTTTTTTTATTTTATTTATTTAACATTTGTTGACCGGGAATGTCCGACTAGGTTCCACAGAGCCTGTTTTCAGCGGAGGCCCGGGGAGAAATGCTCCAGATGCTCAAAACATGGTATCAACACTGGCATATCAAACAGTTGTAATGTGTGCACATCTTCTCCATCTTTTGTTTTCCCTGTTAGGCCATACACATTCTTGTAACACAGTGAAGATGTCATCCCTTCATATGTGTGCTGTCTCATAATTGTAGTCAGACTTCTCCTGTGATGCAAATGGCTAATGTAATATACTTTATATTGTGTACTTAGCTAGGTCAGTGCTTGAATCCATCAATGACTAATTAGTGAGAGTGTGTACGTCTATATTGACGGATAAGACTGGGTTATTTAACAGATCTGGTGGTTACACTTCCACTTGGTGGTGGCACCTGCACTGGGAAAGGGTTCCCCCAGTGATTTCAATCCATTTTAGGCCAAACATCTGCTTTGCAACACAATGATGATATTATCCCTTCAACTGTGTGATGTCTCACATTTGTAGTCAGACTTTTCCTGATTTATGAGTGACTAATACACAGTTCTGATGATTGTGGACTTAATAGGTGCTTAAATCCAGCAATGACTATGTAGTGAAACTATATATAGCCTCAGAGATAGGTAGGACAGACTTTTCCAACACATTTGGTTTGTACATTTCCACTGAGGGAAAACATTTATACAGAGAGAGGGACCCCCAACAATTTCAATTGATTTTAGGCCAAACATCTGCTTTGCAACACAATGATGGTACCATCCCTTTAATTGTGTGCTGTGTCACACTTGTAGCCAGACTACTGCTGTAGCATATGTGGCTAATACACAGCTCTATGGGATGAGTAACTAAAAAGACAGAGATTCAAATCTGGCAAAGTTAAGTGCTGTATGTGTGTAAGACAATAGTGACAGACAGGACTGGCTTCCCCAACAGTTACTGAGATGGCTGACTCACACTTGTATGAATACTACTATGGTTAAAGGATTTGAAGCCCTCAATCTACAACTCAGGGGATCCAGAAGCATGCAAAAATCAATAAACAAGTCATCCCTTGAATTATGTGCTCACCAAGAAAAGTATGTATTTACTAGTTTAATTATAATTAAAAAGTGAGGTGATTTCTGCAGGATAATGAACTCTGTTTGCATGCTTGCATGGTCTCACATTGTCACGAATAACTTAATTATCTGAGGTCTGCAGCTGGAGCCAGTAACGTGACAAACACAATTAAAATAAATAAATAATAATAAAAAAACCCACAAAGTTTGGGAATGATTATTCAGATACAACTAACACATGGAATGATGCCTCAGTAGAAACAGAAAATGACTGACTTTAACAACTGGCTTAGCTTCTTGTGTCATACCAAGGAGATCCAGTACCTGACAGCCTGGGAAGACAGGATTGACAAATCACGATGCTTTGCCAGAGATGGTCTGCATCTATCTCTCTCTTGGGCTTCAGGATCCTGGCAAAGGCTCTTACCTCCCCCATAGTGCCTGTTTTAGGGAATGCCATAATGTCAAAACTACCAACAAAATGTAATCAAATCATAAAATAAAGGTCATGCTGCTAAACGCTAGGAGTCTAAACATGTAACTGCACACATTGCAAGCATTCTTAACCCTGGAAGATGCTGACATTTATGCATTCACAGAAACCTGGTTCAAAGCTGTGGAGAGTACCCCAGCCATACCAGGTTACTCAACCTATCATGCATTCAGACCCCAAACCATGGGCAGAAAAGCAACAGAAGGTGGAGTTGCAATATATATATAAAGGGCATACACACCTCCAGGCTGGTCAAACAGTGTGATGCACAGGAAATACTCCAGATCAAGTTAACAATTGACAAGACCCCTATTCAAATCATAGCTAGCTATAGGCCTCCAACTTTGACTCAAGATGCCCACTCCACCTATCTGGACCTCTTTGAATCTATCAAGACTCAACCCTTTACCCTGATCGTGGGCAACTTTAACAATCCAACCATAGATTGGAAGAAATACTCATGCCAAAACAGAAATGCCTAGAGATTCCTTGATTTTGTCAATGCAAATGCCTTGAACCAGTTGGTTGACACCCCCACAAGAGAATAAAATATCTTGGACTTAAACATGATTAACCACTGCAGCATCCCTACACTGTCATCATCCCTGGTAAGATCGGACCACAAAGTGGTCACTTTCAAAGTCACCATCTCACCTGACCCCCTGCAGCAAGGGTCAAACAAACAAATTCTCCAAAACTGATTACAACCTCCTGAAGGAAGGTATAAACAGCTTCACAGCCCCCTCCCCCTCCACAAGAACTGGCACATATGTCCAAACCTACATTGAAGTACTGTACATGCATTTATATAGCTGCATGGAATCAGGAATACCTGGCAGGACAAAATCATCCTCCTCAAGTAAGAGTAAACCTATCTGGAGGACATCTGCAATAAATAAACTCTATAATAAAAGGGAAAAAATTGCTGTCCAGGACCAAGAAGGAGCAGAAGCCTAATTGGAAACAATTTCTCCTTAGGCTGAACAAGCAAATAAGAGCATTAGTGAAATCCTCCAAAGCAAACTTTGAGTCCAGTCTAGCCACATCTACTAAAGACAATCATAAGGCCTTCTTCACAAATGTCTGCAGTCTCAAAGGAAGCACCCACATCTGCTCAGAACTGGTGGTCAAGGACAACACATACACAAACGCCATACATACAGCCAACCTACTGGCAGACAGGTTCAATGAAAACTTTAGCCCTCTGTTATCCCCCATCATATCCCCAGTACCTGCCCTCCTCCCCTCATCTCTAGGGAGCAAGTCATCATTGCCCTCTCAAAGGCAAAAAATACAGCCTCCATGGGACCCGATAACATCCCAGGCTACATCCTACATGAACTCAGGCAGAAACTTGCAGCACCATTAGGCACCCTATTCAACCAAAGCCTGAGTACCGGCTTTTTCCCACCTGAGCGGAGGACAGCCACTGTCATCCCTTTGCACAAAGGTGGAGCATCCAACAATCCAGGAAATTATAGACCCATCAGCCTAACTGACCTGATCTGCAAGGCCATGATGCAGATTATTATGGACCTCATTAATAAGGACAATGGCAACCTCCAAACACTCAATCCTACACAGTTTGGTTTTGTCAAGGGGAAGTTATGCCTGTTAAATTTGATTGACTTCCTTGAGACAGTCATCACATCCATGGATGAGGGGAAGACGGTGCACACCACCTACTTTGACCTAACCAAAGCCTTCAATACTATTCCCCACTCATATGCAATAGATAAACTCTCTCAACTAGGCATCAATCCATATGTTAACAGATGGGTAGCAAACTAGCTCACAGATAGAACCCACCTAGTCAAAATAGGGGAAGCCACCTCAAGCAGTAGACCCATAATGAGTGGTGTACCCCAGGGATCGTTCAAGAACCTTCTGTTGTTTGGGATATACTATTCTAAGGTGAAGGCCAAAACAAGTGGGCTATGGCAAACTGAGTGCTGTCATCAATACCCCTAGTGATGTGGACATCCTCCAAGAGGGTCTCAGCCAAACAAATGACTGACGCCAGAAACATGGCCTCAAACTAAATGCCAAAAAATGCATCATCATCCCCTTTAGGGAGAGTGATGTCCACACAAATTATCACATTAATAATAAGGTCCTAAGCATGCAATCATTCTTGAGGGACTTGGGTACTCAGGTTGATAGCAAACTGACTTTTGACCACCATATTGCCTCTATTGTACAGAAAGCTGTCTACATGGTTCACCTCATTAGTAAGAGTATCTCATCCAGAGACATGGTGGTCATAACATCCCTGTATTCTTCTCTTATAAGACCCATTATTGAGTACAATACCCCTTTTGGCATGTACCTCACAAAGCACATGCAGAAGATGGAGAGCACAGAGGTTCCTCACCAGGAGAATCCAGGGACTCAACATCTACCCTATACAGATAGGCTAAAGGCCCAGTCCCTCTTCTCAGTCTCCAACAGACTCTTCAGAGGTGACCTCTGTCTGGCATACAAAGCAATCTCAGACTCTGCCTTGTGGTGACTGCTGCATATCCACAAGTCAAGCTCTACTCAGGTTACCCACACATGGGACCGCAGCCTGGACTGTGACATCAATAGGACTTGTTGGTGGGATAGATTTGTGTCACAGAGACTCCCCCTTTTGTGGAAGAGACTCCCTCTCCACATCAAGCTGAGTACCTCATTAACCCTTTTTAAGTGCAATCTGGATAACTGGATGGGAAACCCCTGGGATTCCACCTGTACCCCTGCTGGACAGGGGCATTGAGTGCTGACTTGTTGGAACATAGGCTATTCTTGGCTAGGCTTGTAAAGGCCTCAGGGCCAATAGCCTAGTAACCTCCTATGATTCTATTGACCTCATCAGCACAGCATAAGTGGATTTTCTGTCTATTCTTTAGAAGCACATGGTCTTTAAACCCAGATGGTGCTCATATACATTAAGTTGCCTGCAAAATATCCCAACTAACATCCAAACCAAATGGCTTTAAAAAGGTCACACAGAAAAAAACATTCAGGAAAAACTGCAAGAAAACCCCTAACCAAGCTAGAGTTTTCACCATGTGATATCTTAAACCTCCTGATAGCAGCACTTATTGTGTGAGTTTGCTTTGCAGGATGGCTCTAGCTAAGATGATAATGAATTATGTATCATCCTTGAAGTCCTACAGTATTTGCATAGCACCTAATTAGTATTTTGCTGTCTATTAGTTGACTGAAACCTAGTCCATGCCAAATACATTTTAATGGATTGTCAGGTTTACTTTCAGTAAATGTGAGCTTCAGGGCAACAGAAGTTTACTGTTGCTCATTCTAAATCAGTTTACACTGCAAGAGTTTCCATTTAGTTTAGCAACCAGATGCAGTGTTTTTTTTTTCAAATCTATGTGACAATTGCAAATGTAAAGAATAAAACTGTATGTAGACTAACTGCTTTGAACACTGTCTTATGGTAATTTGAGAAAAATAGCTAAATAAGTAGATATTAATATGGTGGACGCTTTGCTCCACTGCCTAGCCTAGAGCCCTATTTGAACATGAGTGCACAGCATGATTTCAGGCCCTAGCATACTACCACAACTGCTCTTCCTTGCTGCACCAACATAGTCAATAGTGAGATGAAGAAGAAGGACATAGTTTATTCTATTTTCTTTAATCTATCTGAAGTATTTAATACTGCCCCATAAAAGTTACTTGAAGAACACTCTCCCCTGCAACTTACCAGTCAATAATATGGAGGCAGATATCAATCAGATAGGTGATAGGTAGTTAAATGATAAAATACCTACTTTTCCTTCCTTAGCTGTTCCTATTGGTATCTCGTCAAGGATTAGTCATAGGCTCCTTATTATTTAAAATCTTTACCAACAATCTCCACATGGCCACTAAACTTCTTTCAACATTACAATATGAAGATGACTTTGCCCTTGGCTGCTCAGCACCAGCTCTCTTCAAGCTTCACAAAGCCACTCAAGAATCTTCTTCTGCCATAGAAATACTAAACTCCCATCTCCTACTCACCCCCCCCCCAAAGAAAAACAAGCTTATGCTATCCACATTAAAACTACTTGACAACTGCAACAGTCTTTCAGTGTAAATAGCACAATTTTTGAACTATTCCAGACTAAATCACTAGGTGTCTTAACTGATGAAAATGTTAAATTAGACTATCTTGTAACAAAAGTAATATCAAACATATTCAAGAAACGCAATGCTGTCTGTAAGTCTAAACCCTATCTCACTAATAAGGCAAGAAAATACACCATCATCCTATTTACTTCCTTCACTCTTGTATGCATCTCCTGCACTTAAAATTTTTAAACAACCCTAAAAATAAGACATGACTTGTGCTACAATAAAATGTCAAAATTTGATCCAAACCTGCCCTCCTACTATGTAGCCCTAATGCAAACAGAATGGATAAAACTTCCAAATTACCTTAACTACATAAAATTGCTGACCATCCATGATCTCCTCCATCAACCAGAAAAAAGTGACCAGTTCTACTAAACACTTTACACCTTTGCTCACAAGATAACTATACTCCAACAATAAATTGCTTCTCATTACCACCAATTCAAATAATTCATCTGGTGATCCTCTCTGCTCTGTGTGGTCAAATTATGGAACTTCTTCCCACACTACCTTCAAATAAACAGATAAACTCCAAAGGTTTAGAATTCTACTTAGACAGTACCTAAATCAGACTCAGCTCTGCTCCTGTTGTAGATCTGACTAATGTCAAAATAAATATGAAGCCATTTCCTTCTACTAGCCTGCATTTGTTTTCTTCTTCACTCCTTGTTACTCTTTAAAACTGTTCTTACTGGCACTTGCACTGAACCAAGATTAGTGACTCTATACTATTATTTTATATTGCAATTTTACTCATAATACTAAAGGAATTTCTCAGCTCCTTTATATACTATTACCTTAAAGTGCAGTGTTGATAATTGTGTGCTGTGACTTACTTTATTGTTTCTTAAACTTATTGCATTGCACTAATTCTACTCACCCTATGACTGCTTCTAATAATGTTTAATATTGTGTTTAGTTTTACCTTATCTTTATGTGCATTGTATCACATTGTTTCACATTATCTTTGCTTCCCATTTTTTCCAATGTAAGTGTATAACATATGTGGAGCATTTCTCCCTGTGCTTCTGCTGAAAAGGAAAATGCTTTGCATCCTGTCCCAGTAAACAAATGCTATATAAATAATAACATATATATATATATATATATATATATATATGTGTGTGTGTGTGTGTCTCTCTCTACATATATATATATATATATATATATATATATATATATATATATATATATGTATAGATATATATATATATATATATATATATATATATATATATATAGAGAGAGAGAGAGATAGATATAGATATATGTGCATGCGTGCGCACGTGTGTGTGTGTGTGTGTGTGTGTGTGTGTGTGTGTGTGTGTGTGTGTGTGTGTGTGTGTGTGCGTGTGTGTGTGTGTTTGTGACAGTAAGAAAGTGGGACACTATTACTGAAAAAATACTTGGGTAATTTTATATATATGCAATATATACAGCTATATTTGTGATAATGAGATGGTAGAACAAGGAGGTAAATTTTTTTTGTTTCCTGTTATAGTTGTATAATCTTAAAATCAGTGTATTTAGAGATGAGAGAGGTGGTGTGCACAAGAAACGTCATCCTGCAAAAATCACTATAGTTACTTTTTTATTGTTCAGTAATAATAGTTTGTTAATTTACTTTTTAATGTGTTTGGATGAAATGACTTTGATCATGAATCATACACCCATATCTCTGTATATCTGTCTTTATCACTCATCTATCTTTATTACCAGTTTGCTCAGTACATTTTGTAGTGTTTATTTATTTATTTAATTTGCTTAACTTATTAAAGTTGTCTTAAAAAAATATTTAGCATGAAAAAGTCTCCATAGGAATTGTGCACTTCTTCATCATGACCATTATATCACATATAGGCTGTGAAAATAAATAGTGGCACACATATAAAAAGACACATAGTCAAAACTGAAAGAAGATAAAGATTTTTGGCAAGAAACTACATGAAATGTTAAGGCAAAGTAATATACACTAAACTACAGACAAATAAGAGTAGACTTTATATCTGCAAGGCATTTCAAGATGATGTTTTCTTTAAAGGTTCAGGTTTAAATTGCAATCTCAAAACAGATGTCTTGAGTTAAACTGCAGAATAAGACAGTGCAATGATCACTCATGTTATTAAAAACAGTCATCTAACTATGACATTTCTTAACATTAAGCTTTAAAAGAAATAGGAAACTGAATAGCTTTTAAGTTACAGTTAGGTAATCATTTTGCTGACAATCATTATTTTATGCAGCACAAAGGGATGCATAAAGGTTACCACAAAACGTACACTATATATACACTTTTTCGGTTCTTGAATTCAAGAACAGCCCTATCTCAATGCTTGTGCTATCTATTCACTCAGAAAGGTTACACTAAGTGTACACATATAGTACAACTTGTAGCAACCTTTCAGAATAAGTAGACTGGAATAGCATTGTGGTAGGGCTGTTCCTGAATTCAGAAAGTTTTGTACACCTTGTATTATCCTTTGTGAATCCCCCCCCCCCAATTGTATGTATTTTTAATTTTATTTGACTTGATCAATGCATTAATCATCTAATATTTTAATGATTAAAATCTGCTTAACCAGCAGGGCAACTTATTCCAAGTATGGGACAGGTGCTGTGTAATGAATCGCTTTCCATTATGTTGCATTTCTTGGCGAAAGTTTACTTCCCTGGTTCTGCTGTTTCCTAAACAATTAGATTTGCAGAAATATAGGAGACCAAGGATAACAGTATCTCTAAAGGCATGGTAAGAGAGGTATAGATTGCCTCTCAAGAGTCTATACGATACTAAGCAAAGGGATAAAGTGTCCTTCCTCTCTTGGTGGCTCAGGGTCTTTAGGCCTGGAAACTTCTTAGCTAGGAACCTTTGGGGATTCTGCAGTTTAGCTGAATGAGGTACCTCATGAAGAGAGCACTGTACTCTATAATTTTTCTAATCAGTGCTGACTATAAAAAAATAAAAAATGACATGCTTAAATCTGGATGATATACCTTTTACTATAAGTTCTGTTAAGCAGAAGGATTTTTGTGACTACAGTTGCTGCAAAATGGTTGAAGAAGAGGGAAGTATAAACTCAGATACCCAGGTCATTGACCACATTTTTGTTTAGTAGCAATGCATTATCTATACTGTATGTTGAGGGTAGCAGGTTTTTGCCAAATAAAATAATACTGTACTTTTTAATGTTTAGCTTGTGTCCATTTTCATTACTCCAGTTATTAATTAAGGTATTTTTCTTTTCTTTAGAGTGCTTGTATAATAGGCGTTCTAGACAACAATACCCTGTTTGTAGTCATCCATAAACTTAATTAATAAGAGGTCATATTCTTCAATTTGGGGATAAGAGAAGTAAATGACAAAAAGAAGGGTCCCAACACAGAGCCCTGACCACTCTGCTAGCTGCCTCATACTTCAAAAAGAAGGAGCTGTCAAAATAACTCATTCTGTTACGTCTTTTAATAATTTAGTGTCCATCTTACCACATAAGGATCTATATTTAAATTATGTTGCTTACTTACAGTGCTGGCATGGATTATGTTGTCTCACACATTTATGGTAGGTTAAATGTACTGTCTGAACAGTATTTTGTTAACATTTTTCTCTGTTAAATCATAACGAATTATGCCTCCAAGTGTTTCTGCAGTTACATCCTACTGATGCCTCTAGGTGTCAAATATTGCTTGTTCATATTTGCTTTATTAATTCCATAACCATGCTACAAAGTATTGAAAGGTGTCATCTTAAAGCGTATATAATTGCAAACACAATTAATTTGATATTTGATGTCTGTCTCGTGCAGGTAGCAGATATTAATTGTTGTTTATATAACGGTTCAAATTCAATAAAGCTTACATGGTCATTTTTGCCTTGTTCTTGTCAATGCCTGAAGTGAACATGGGCGCAGCAGATTTTAGATACAGTAAAATCTGTGTAGTATTCATGTACATCAATGGAAAGTTTTGTGGGATGTAAATTTCAGCATTAGTAGCTGAACTTTATGCTAATGAAACAAACCAAAATGGTGGAGTGCTCCAACAACCATACACACAACCATGTAGGCTCCATGTCCATGTTGGAAGTGTACGCAAACATTTTCTGCATAGGAGCCTACATGGAAGCAAGGGAATGTAGAAGTTCAGAAATATGGACAGAATGCCCATGAAAGATAAAAAAAACATGCATGTAATGGCCGTGGATGTCCAAATGAATCAATGATGTGTGTTACATCACTATAAATGTTATAATTTTAATTTTAGCACAAATGTGCGCAATGTGACACTACACGCAAACTGTTTGAAAATGAATAAGAAAAATGTAATTCAAAAGATGGGTATGATATATTGCCACAACAAGTACAGTAATACCCTGCAATGTGTCCTTAACTCTGTGCTCCCATGTTGTTGCCCAATTTGCACAGCTACTATCTGTGTAGTTTCCAGGCTGTCAGCACGGTTATTATGTAAATAATGTACCGAAGCAGTAGATTTGTTGAATCACAAAAAACAGGGACCATGTAAGACTGTTCACTCCAAGTAAGCTCCTACATGATGTTTATGCTTTCCATAGATGTTGATGACATCAGGTGGGTGTATCAGGTAACGTTGTTATGATTTTATGGGGTCTTTTTCATATGGGTGGGCAGTGCACCACTTCAGAGAAACTACAATGTTTCTGGAATCTAAATTTATGTGAGCAGATCCCAGACAGGAGGTAGTCATCCAACAACTGAAACCAGATGCATTCAGCCAACAGCAGTAAGCCTCACTGAAAATCGTGCAAACCCATTAAGCAGGACTGTACTCTAATAATCCCCTTCTAGTTAGAGACCTATGCTTGAATACTCCTGTGGCAGCAATTATTAGCTGTTGGACTAGGGTGCAGATAGTGTTGCGTCTAAGTACAGGGTATGTCAACTTTTAATCCTAATGTGCTGACATTGTAGGTCATAGCAATGAAGAGCTGTTATCTGTATTTAGGGTATTCTGCATGTATCATGACAATAGGGATGATATTATAAAATGCATTTTATAAGTTGCTGTCATTATAAATAGCTGCGTTCTACCGTGCTTTGGTGTGCAGAGGACAGTACTGCACACTGCAACAGGACTTGTAAATCCTGGTAATTACATCCTAAGCAGGTGAATGTCATTTAAAGTAGCCAATGCCAGAGGGTGTTCCTAATCAAGAAATGTATAAATATGCATGACAGCCTACATTCTGATTTTCCCACAATACTTCAACAACATTGGAATAGGGATTTGGAAATTTTAACTGAAAAAATACTAGGGGCTGCTGCAGCTATTCTACATCTGCATGTGCTATATGCTCAAGTTAATGCTGCTGACAATAGGCCTAGCCTGAGAAGGAGAAGAGTTTTCAGGCCCAGGTAACCTACCAGGTGCTACATGATCTGGAGATTGTACAGCACTACAGGGTGGACAGGACACATTACAAGAACTCTGTGAGCTGTGCCAGTCTCAACTCAGAGCCAGAGCCAACTGAGGGGAACCCATCCCAGTGGAAACTAAGATATGTCTGGCCCTTAGAACATTAGCTACAAGTACTTTTCAAAAACGAACTGGGGAAGTAATGGGGGTGTCACAAGAATCAGCATCCTGGATACTCCACCAGTTCCTGGATGCTATGCTGATACATGCCAGTGAACACATATATTTTCCCCTTATTGCTGAGGAGATGATCAGCAATATGCAACACTTCTATAGTGCAGCTCTCTACCTTGAAGTACTGGGGGCCATAGATTGTACTCATGTACACATCAAGGTACTACCTGGTGAGCAGGGTAAAATCTACATTAACCGCAAGGGGTACCACTCCATCAACTGCCAAGTTGTTTGCAATGCCCAGGGTATTATCTTGAATGTGTATGCTGGCAACCCTGGTAGTTATCACGACTCCCATATTTGGCACACATCACAGCTATACCAGATGTTTGGTGGGGGGGGGGCATCTCACAGGGCCATTTACTGGGGGATGCAGCTATGCCCTGGAACCGTGGATGATGACACCCATCAGAAATGCACACACGGGGGGGCGTGGCTAGGATGTAGACTGGTTGGCAGCATCTTTTCTCAGCTCTGCACTCAAAAGATATTTCTGACAGGAATTTTTAAAAACTAGATATTGTAGACAAACCTATTTTGTTGAATTACTTCTACTAATATCACTAGAAGTCTACAGTGCAAAAAATGTGGCTTTAAACATTATTTTTCCTGTCAAAAACAAGAAGGAAGGTATCTGAATCTACTGAAAATGAGCTTTTCTAAGCATACCACACATGACCAGATGATGAAAAAGGAGATACAGTCTTTATTAAATGCTATACAAGACTTGTCAGTGAAATATGACAAAATGAATACCAAACTGGACACTTTTGAGGAGAGATCTACAAAACAAATACAGCAACTTCAAGACATAATGATGCAACAGAAGTCTCAAATAGCTGACATAGAGAGATCCTTAAATGATACTGAGGGCAGACTCTCAGAACAAGATCTTCAGCTACAATTTTTATCACAACAAAATGCTTCATTACAAAATAAAATAGAGGATCTAGAGAACAGGTCCAGACGAAATAACCTTCGCATCTATGGGCTACCAGAGAAAACAGAGGGAGATAACATGGTGACTTTCCTTACTACCTGGTTACCAGAAGTTTTAAAATTGCCTGAAGCTCTTTCTTATGGAATTGAAAGAGCCCACAGATCCTTAAGAGCTGCTTCATCAACCATCAAATCAAAAAAAAAATCACCTGAGATCAATAATAGTAAAGTTTTTTTCATCACAGGACAAGGAACTTATTTTAAAAACAGCATGGTCAACTTCTCCAGTTAAATACAAAGACAACATAATCAGATTTTATAATGATTATTCTGCTGGAGTTATAACTGCAAGAAAAGAATGTCTCCCTCTGATAAAGGAATTGAAAAAAAGACAACTTAAAGTCCACTTGCAGTTCCCTGCAAGAATAAAAATATTTTTTACTGAAGGTCCTAAAACTTTTGACACTCTGCAAGCAACAGTTTCTTATCTTTCAGCTAATAAAACCTTGGATAATGTTGAAGAAATGGATTTCTCCCAATTTGGGGTTAAGCGTCACTTAGAAAAAAAATGAATGGAGCACTGGTGACGAGAAGAAGAAAAAACGATAAAAGACATATGAAAAATACAAACATTATTGTCTTCTATTTGCTCTGTAAGGCAAAAAAGTTCTTTGAAAGCATTCATGCTTTACACATGTGTCAGTCTTTGAAACAATATAAATACAAGATAAGCAGGACATTTTATAACTAAAGGAAACAACCCTAAAGAAAGCAAACTAACATATCTTTCTCTATTACAGTGTTAATACTTACAGTCATGATTTTTCTAACTCTAAATGATGTTTAGATAGCTCATTTATAAATTACCTGCCTTTTACTGCTAGTATAGAATATGATGTATTTACACTGACATATTAATGTGTTCTGTTTAAATGAGCATGTTTCCTTTTTATATTATATACACTAAGCTGCATGAAATATCTAAACTGATGTATTTAATACACATAATAATATATAAAAACTGATAGTAATAACTGTCAAAAAGTGCCTTGAAAAGTAATTATCTATTCTTTGATGCTAAAACTGCCTTTTTGACTAACAAACAACTGTTTGGCTTGTATATCTGCCCTTAATGTTAAGAAAACTAATAGAAGTTTAATGAGCTGGTGAAAGCCCTAAAATCTTCACTTACTTTGTTTTTGTCTTCCCGCCCTGGTCACGAGCTGGGAACTCTTATTTTACCACCCCTGAATGAAGGTTCTTCAGTTAGAATCCATTACAGTGTGTTAAACCTTCTAACAGCACAAAATGAAAGTAAACAGTCATGAGTGATGTCAGCACTAAAACAAGACAGTATGGGTATGGTGTCAGCTCCTAAGCTACTTAAAGTAACCAGCACACTATTTATGAGATGGCAAAGTGCTTTTACAGTTTTAACAAATATTAAAAGTACACTGAAGTACCTAATGAATTTAGAAGGTATCAACACATACATGACATTTTATTATATTGTAATGTTTGTTATTCATTTTGAATTGTACACATAAACAACACACAAAGCTTAAAAAGAAGTATACCACTTGGAAGAAACTGTATGAATAGTTAACACATACAGACTTTACTGTAATCTTTTCTGATAAGATCACCCACGTAAATTACTGTAATTTAACTTAATTTTATAAAAAATTAATATATTTAAGTCCTTGACTGGAACTATATAACATATTTGTAAACACACTGCAGCTAGTGTACTCAACCTTAAGGATAGTAAGTCAATTAAGGTTCATGAATGTAGCTATGTGTTATTAGGCATTTTAAGGGTAAAAAGGAGTTGCTGTTTAATTATCAAGATACTCTGTAAATATTAAATTGTTCAAGTAGCACAGTCATTAAGCAGTAATGAGCAAGAGAAAAATCTCAGTCTTGCTTATGATATTGTTTTATATATATATATATATATATATATATATATATATATATATATATATATATATATATATATATATATATATATATATATATATATATATATATATATATATATATATATATATATATATATATATATATATATATATATATATATAGATATATATATATATCTAGGAAAGAACTGCTGAATTATAAGTATGCTTTTATTAAAGGCAAGTTATATTAATATTGAACATCCTCACTGAAAATGAATGGTTGTGTAGAGACACAGTAACTCCCATTATATAACCAAGGCTAAAGAGATTGTCTTGTATGTCTAAATTGATCAGCCTTGAACCTTATATTGCAAATAGACATGCAACATACTTTTACTTATAATACTGAATATATATTATATAACATCACAAATGCTAAAGCCATTGTCAGCTACATCTCATGTCAATCAGCATTAAAATATGATTTGAATAGCATAGGCATTTAATAACATATTGCTGTTGGTACCTGATATGCATATAAGTAACAGGTCTAATTTCTGTCTATGAAAGTAAATACCAGGCTGTGTGCATTTGCTAATTATGAAACAAGAGCGTGTTATCTATTCTTTTTAATATCCTATAGGTATGTACTTGTTAGAGACACACACATGCTGCAAAGCTGCTAGTTATTGCATATTCATTAGTATATTTCTGACTACAGTGTTATAAATATATGGTGTGGACCACTTGAGTTGAGAATATGTCTCTATATTGGGCATGTTCTCTGTTTAAACGTTGTATATTATCTATAATATGATATGGAGTACCCTCACTAAATTCAAAGAAGCCACAATATAAATAAATATTTATTAAAAATGGAGAATAGAAGGATGAAGAGAAAAATTAAGGAAAATGGTTGATGGTCATATAAGGTTATCTTTTCCTGTGTATGTAGAAGAGTTGACAGTAATAGTGCTCTTCAGTAACTTGAACTGAAGCTAGTGTTGGCTGAATTTTGTTATTTGCTAGTAATTACAGGTGTGGGGGTAGCCACATTCTTTGATTTCCTGTCCTTGCATATTTAAACTGGTGCATGTGAAATAATTCCTGCTTTAAAACTTCAGCTTGGCCAGCTAAGAACTTGGTTATATTCAACTGGACGTATAAGAGAATTTAAGTACCTTTATCTACACTTTTTTTAAAAAAAAAAATACAGTATTATACAGTATTTAATTTGATTTAAACTGTGTATGAAGGAGTGTTGAAGGAATTTTTAACTGAAGTTATTCTGCTCTTCAGTAACTTGAACTGAAGCTAGTGTTGGCTGAATTTTGTTATTTGCTAGTAATTACAGGTGTGGGGGTAGCCACATTCTTTGTTTTCCTGTCCTTGCATATTTAAACTGGTGCATGTGAAATAATTCCTGCTTTAAAACTTCAGCTTGGCCAGCTAAGAACTTGGTTATATTCAACTGGACGTATAAGAGAATTTAAGTACCTTTATCTACACTTTTTAAAAAAAAAAAAAATACAGTATTATACAGTATTTAATTTGATTTAAACTGTGTATGAAGGAGTGTTGAAGGAAATTTTAACTGAAGTTATTCTGCTCTTCAGTAACTTGAACTGAAGCTAGTGTTGGCTGAATTTTGTTATTTGCTAGTAATTACAGGTGTGGGGGTAGCCACATTCTTTGATTTCCTGTCCTTGCATAATTAAACTGGTGCATGTGAAATAATTCCTGCTTTAAAACTTCAGCTTGGCCAGCTAAGAACTTGGTTATATTCAACTGGACGTATAAGAGAATTTAAGTACCTTTATCTACACTTTTTAAAAAAAAAAAAAATAGAGTATTATACAGTATTTAATTTGATTTAAACTGTGTATGAAGGAGTGTTGAAGGAATTTTTAACTGAAGTTATTCTGCTCTTCAGTTATTCCCACCCACCCGCCCTGATTTTGTTTTGGTGTTAATCTTAGTGGCATTGAAACTGCCCACCCCTCAGCCTGCCTCTGGGCCATCTCATTTGCTCACTCAACTGAGTGCAGTGAGATCATATTCTGATTTCAGGCACTCCTACTGTGTACAAAGAGAGCATCTGGGAAATAGAAAAAAAAATTAAGCTTATTTCCTGCCTTTCTTGTTAAGTGGTACAGACTATTTGTAGGCTTCTGAGCCCCCAAGCCCTTCTGTGTTTGAGGGAAGCCTTCTAGCTTGTTTTTTTTTCTTATAACTAGCCAGTTTTCTAGTTTCAGCACTCAAATCTGTTTCTTTGATCTCAGCACTTGTTCAGGGAAAAAAAAAAAAAAAAAATTTCATCTGCTTTTACTGTACTTGTGTTTTTACCTACTTCTTTTTACTTTTGCATCATCTTAAAATACTCAATTGTATTTATTACTGCTTGGTGTAACACATTCTAAGCCTTTTGGTTTAAACACTTGGGCTTCGGACCAGTTAGTTGTTTTGCACTGAAAGGGTTTGTGGTCTGCACTGTTGTGGCAGAACAGGTAGCTTACATCCTTCTAGGTTGAGAACTGCTGATTGAGGGCTCAGTGTCTGCTATTCTAAAAGTGTATTAATTCTGGTTTAAGCACTTGGGCTTTCAAGCCAGTTATTTTACATTAAGAGGGTTCGTGGTCTGCACTCTTGTGGGAGGAGAGGCTGGACTCTGCCCTTCTGAGCTGGGAATTACTGGTTAAAGGCTTATAGTGCATGCATATCTGAACTGTTTCTTACTGAAGTTGGTGCGCCTTGTTTGCTGTGGCATAGACTGGATTTGGGCCTGCTGGATCTAGCTTTGTTTGTGTAACTTGAGCACTAATCCAGACATTCTCTAAAGTATTCAATGGTATTCATTACTGCTTGGTTGTAACTTGATTAAAGTGTAGCTATCATTCAAGTCTTTTGGATTAAGCACTTGGGCTTCAGACCAGTTGTTTTACATTAGGAAAGTTTGTGGCAAGCACTGTGGTGGCAGGACAGGTAGCTTTCATCCTTCTAAGTTGGGAACTGCTGATTGAGAGCCCAGTGTCCAAGTGTATTAGTTTTGGTTTAGGCACTTGGGCTTCAGGCCAGTTATTTTACATTAAGAAGGTTCGTGGTCTGCACTCTTGTGGGAGAAGAGGCTGGACTCTTGCCCTTCTGAGCTGGGAATTTCTGGTTAAAGGTTTATAGTGCCTGAACATTTGAACTGTATCTTACTGAAATTGGTTCACCTTGTTTGCTCTAGCATAGACTAGATCCAGGCCTGCTGAATCTAGCTTTGTTTATATGCTTGTTGTTTGTTTGCTTGTTATTTCCCTGGAAGCTAATTCCACCTAATACGCAACTTCTCAGCGCTTCTGTGGATCACTAGTGATATCTGCATTGCTTACTGTACTTATTTCCTTGTTTCACTTGAAAGAAAGTTACTGTTTGTCG
This sequence comes from Protopterus annectens, assembly GCF_019279795.1. Taxonomy (NCBI): domain Eukaryota; kingdom Metazoa; phylum Chordata; order Ceratodontiformes; family Protopteridae; genus Protopterus; species Protopterus annectens. The sequence goes on along the minus strand of NC_056731.1, from coordinate 1,054,773,444 downwards.
TTTTGCATTTAGTTACTTGTAACACATTGCACTCAAGTTACCTGGCACTTGCTCACTAAAGCAATTATATAAGTCAGCACTAAAAATTAAAAGCACTACACCCTCACTCCCCACTGGCCCTTGTTTTCAATTAAGGATTTCCCAATATTATTCTAGCATGTCCAAAGGTCAGTTGTCAATCTCCTCTCCGGTCCAGCTGGTGAATCTGGGAATCTTGAGGCAATGTTATAACTGCCTCATGTACACAGACAACCCTCTCCTCCTCCCACATAACACAAATACTTGCGAGAGATGCAGCTATTTAGCCAAACGGGAGGCTGAGCTCTCTCAACTCAGGACTGGCAAGACCAGACAGGAGGAGAAGGCAACTACACACACCACAAAACCAGCCTCACATAATGCTACCACTCCACTGAATCAAACACATAAACACACAAAGACATACTCGGAGGCTCTGAGTAAAAATTTACCTAAACAGCAGAGGCCTCCAAAGCAGACACCCAAACAACTGCTACCTCGAGACACCCCACAAGCAACACATAAACCACAAAAGCAGTGTGCAAAGCAGTCACAGCCCTTAAGGCCAAATACAACACCAAACATACTTGTCATAGGTGACTCCATAGTCAGACACACTGACGCCCCACTCACCAGGCTGAACAAGGAGAGGGTCACAGTAAGCTGCCTATCGGGCGCTAGAATCTGCCACATAACACAAGCACTGGTCACTCCACGGCAAGTACAAATATGACACAGTCATTCTCCATGCTGGTGTGAATGACCTGAGACGTACCTCCCTGGACTACATGAAAAGAGACATAGAGGAGCTCTCTGATTATGTAGCCCAGGCAGGTATGACCCTAACCCTGAGCAGTATCCTTCCTTCACCAAGAATGATGCCACAATATAGAGACAAGATGATCAGCTTTAACAATTGGCTTAATGTCTGGTGTCATTCAAAGGGGATCCAGTGTCTGTCTGCCTGGGATGACATGCTTGACAAGCCACGCTGCTTCGCAAGGGACGGCTTGCACCTGTCACCTCTGGGATTCCGGATATTGGCTAAGGCTCTCGCCACCCCCATAGTGCCTTTTTTAGGCAAGGCTCAAATTCTAAACCTACCACCCTAGAAAACAAAAATGGGAAGAAACTGAGGGTAATGCTGCTCAATGCCAGAAGTCTAAATCTCAAAATGCACGCACTCGAGGCCCTTCTCAGTATGGAGAACATCGATGTCTGTGCTGTAACTGAAACCTGGTTCAAGGCTCCTGAGAGCACCCCGGCCTTATTAGGTTTTACCTCATATCATGCTTTCCGGCCCCAAAACCTGGACCACACCACAAAAGGAGGGGTTGTATCCATATTCATAAAGGATACCCACACCTCCAGGTTGGTGGCAACGCACGAAGCTTCGGAAACCATCCAGGTGCAACTAACCATAGGCAAAACTGCTCTACAAATTGTAGCATGCTACAGGCCACCCTCTCAAACTCAGGAACCCCACACAGCCTTCCTGAAGACACTGGAGGGTATAAATGTATCTCCAAACACCATCATATTGGGTGACTTCAACTACCCGAATATAGACTGGGAACATTACTCAAGCCCTAACTTTCTAGCCCAACGGTCCCTGGAGTTCATAAATTCAAATGCCATGGAACAGCTAGTCACTGTTCCCACAAGAAGAGAAAATATACTAGATCTCATTGTCACAAACATGGGGACAAAATGCTCCACACCGGAAGCATATCCCTCATTGGTGAGATCTGATCATAAACTAATCTCACTGGAAATCCACATCCCGCCCCCACCCCAAACAAAAAAGACCATAGTGAAGAACTTCTTTAAAGCAAACTTCACACTACTCAAGACTGGTGTGGTATCCTTCAAGGCCCCTGAGCCAGAGGAAACCACAACCCAAGCTGCGGAAGCCCTTACAAATGCCTTCTATGAACACCTCCAGGACTGCATGGATCAGGCAATCCCAAATAAAACCAAGACTCTTTCCAAAAAGGGCAAACGTCCAGTCTGGTGGACCCCAGCCATTAACAAACTTTACAATAAGAGGAGAAAGCTATTACATGATAGAAGAAAATCCATAAAAGGGAAGTCACCCTGATCATTATTAGTAAAAAAATACGAGCACTCATAAAATCAACTAAGGCCAATTTTGAGAGAAAAATTGCTAAGGATTCAAAGGACAATCATAAGGCCTTTTTCAGCTATGTTTTGAACCTGGGTGGAAACTCCCAGATATTCTCAGAATTACTCCAAAATGATACAAAAATCACTGAACCCACAGACATTGCCAACATACTGGCAGACAGGTTCAGTGCAAACTTCACCCCCCTCTCCCCCCCTAAAGGAGAGATAACTATCCCAGCCGAGTGTAGCCTCCCGGACATCTCAAATGCGCAGGTGAAAGCTGCTCTCTCTAAAGCTAAAAACACAGCATCAATGGGACCGGATGGTGTCCCCGGCTGTGTGCTACACAAGCTAAATGAGGAATTAAACCCGCACATAAGGCAGCTGTTTAATCTCAGCCTTACCACAGGATACGTGCCCAAGGAGTGGCGTACGGCAACTGTGGTCCCTCTCCACAAAGGCGCCTCTACGGACCCTGGTAATTACAGCCCCATAAGCTTAACAAGTCTAGTCTGCAAAGCTATGGAGAGGATCATAATGGAGCTCATAAACAAAGATATAGCGGACTTGCAGACATTGGACCCGACCCAGTTTGGCTTTGTCAAGGGAAGATCATGCCTTTTGAACTTGGTCGACTTCTTCGAAACAGTCACCAAGGCCATTGATGAGGGAAAGGCAGTCCATACAGCCTACCTTGACCTTGCAAAGGCTTTCGACACAATACCCCACTCGGGTATTGTAGAAAAACTTACCAGCTTAAATGTAAACCCATATGTCACAAGATGGGTTGCAAACTGGCTTAAGGACAGAACCCACAGGGTTAGAGTTGCTGGCGCTGTGTCAGACTCCAAGCCGGTCACAAGTGGTGTCCCACAGGGCTCGGTCCTTGGCCCCTATTGTTTGGCATCTACTTCTCAGAAGTACAGGCCAACATGGGAGGACTTTGGCTGACAAAGTTTGCAGACGACTGCAAACTGGGCCATAGTGGAAAGTGCATCGGACACGGATATCCTTCAGAAGGGACTCACGGAAACAGATAGCTGGTGCCAGAGCCATGGCCTGAAGTTAAACGCCAAAAATGTATAGTCATACCCTTCGTGAAAAACAAGGTAACCCCAAGCTACCATATAGGTGGCAATCCACTAAGCACAGAAGAGGTTATCAGGGACCTGGGGACCCAGGTTGACAGTGGCCTTTCTTTTGACACTCACATTGCTAAAGTGGTTAGAAAGACCTTCTACATTGCCCACCTGATCATGAAGGGATTCACATCCAGATCTAGTGAGGTCATTGTTCCCCTGTACTCTTCACTTATCAGACCAATGATCGAGTACAATGCCCCATTCGGATGTATCTCACCCGACATCTGCAGCAATTGGAGAGACCCCAAAAGTTCCTCACCAAAAGGATAAAGGGACTCCAAAATCTGTCATATGCTGCCAGATTGAAGAAACTCCAGCTCTATTCAGTCTTATACCGTCTGCTCAGAGGTGACATGTGCCTGACATACAAGGCCATGTCCAACCCGGAATTAATGGACATGCTCCACCTCAAAAAATCCAAATCCACCAAAACCACTAGAGCAAGCGACTTAAACCTTAGCATGGATATAAATAGGACGTGCTGGAGGGATAGATTTATCACTCAGAGACTCCCTATGCTGTGGAATAAAATCCCGGTCCATGTGAGGCAGAGCACCTTGCTGACTCTGTTCAAGAGAAATCTAGACCTGTGGATGGGAGATCGTAGGTTTACCCCGGGAATCATATCTGTGTCACTGCTGGACAGAGGCACAACAAACTAATGGGCACAGTATTTTTTCATATAAGGGGTGGCGTAAGCCACAAAAATTTGGGCTAGGCTTATAAATGCCTTAGGGCAGATAGCCTAGTATAAACCTATGAACCTATGAACCTATGAACCTAAGTACCAAACAATTGTGTTATAGCATATTTAAAACCTACTTTGCTTCTCATATTTTCCAACCTTACAGTTATAACGCTGCAGATAAATCCTGTAATATCATAAGGAGTATGAGTTGCTATTTGACATATGTGGTACACTAACGATGAAATATGCCAGTGGCACTAATAAATATATAGGAATTGCTAAGAAATATAGTCTTAAACTATATAATACCAATGCCAAAAACAAATTAATAGCATTCATACCACTAAAATATGACTTTTTGAATTAAAAGAAAACTATAAGATTACTGATAAATGACAATACAAATGTAACGTTATATTCATTGTTACTGATACTTTCTGATTTAATCAACTTGTGGCATGGTTAACTGATGCATATAATGCTTAACATTTTTTTTTTTTTTTTATGTATGTATGCATATATGTGTGTATGTATGTATGTGTGTGTATATATATATATATATATATATATATATATATATATATATATTTATATATATATATATATATATATATATATATATATATATAGGTAGACCATTACAATAAATTTGATACCTATGAATGCCACTCACACTATAAGTGAGATAGACAGCAAGCATATTATTTTTAAGATGCATAACCGTTATTGCTACACAAAAGATATATTAAAATAAAAGATTTTCCTTTACAATTTAAACATAACCAAATAGTTAAGTATTAAATCTATGTATAGTTGCGTTGCCTTAGTGTTTTATAAAATATTAAAAATAGATAATGACTGTATTTAAGTAATCTGTAAAGACAGATACATGTATACTTAAAAGATATATAAGATACTTTTCATTATAAAACTACCATATGGCGGGGCCGGGGGAGGATGATGAAGTGCAGACTTAGAGAGATCGCTTGAAGGATTAGATCATTCAAGGATGAGATGTTTTTTCTCATGGAGGGGTTTGGTGGTTGTTTATCTTATATTGTTCTCAGTTATGATCTTGTAATTTACTTTTATTGGGTGTCTATAATCTATTGTAATACTGTTGGAAGAAGAAAGAACAAGTCATTCTCTTCATGTACACACATCTACACATTGTTACGAGAATATGAATATGGATAAAAGCAAAGCTAATATAAATCCAATTGCAAAATGTGTATCTCTTAATGTAAATGGTTTAAATAATAGCTGCAAAAGGGGAAGTCTTTATAGATATTTAAAGCTATGTGAAGCGCAACTAGTATTTTTACAGGAAACACTCCTTACACAGGAAGACATAAATAAAATAAACAATAAAAATTATACAATACTAGTAAGTTCCACCTATAATCAGAAGTGAAGGGGAGTAGCAATTTTGTGGAAAAACACTACTTTAATGCCTAAAATCATAAACACGTTCCATGACCACTCAGGAATGTTTTGTCTTGTGACAATATCTATCAATGAAATGATATACACATTAGTGAATATTTATTGGATAACAGGACTAGGTGTTAGAGTGGCCAAACAACACTTAGAAGACATTGTACAATATACCTAAGGCATTTTAATAATAGCTGGATATTTCAATTGCATTATAAAAGAAACTGACACAAATACTAAAACTACACGTAAGAGATCACTTTTAACAAAGTTGTTATCTGAGTTTGTTGAAACTTTTAATATAGTTGACATAAATGAGTATGCTATCCCAGATTCACTATTCTTTACACATTTTTCCCATAGACATAATACATACTCTAGAATAGATAGAGTGTACATAACAAAGGATTTAACCTCTAAATTAAATAAAGTCAAGACAATTTCATGTCCATTTTTGGACCATAACACCATAACGTTTGAGATAGACTTATGTTTCAAGAGAAGAATATCAGTAACAAGAATTCCATCTTACATAACAAATCTCAAAGATTTTAAGGAATGTTATATTAAAGAGACACAAACATTCCTAGATATCAATCTTACAAAAGATGTATCTGAAATATATATATGGGATGCATTGAAAGCATACCTATATGGAAGAGCAGTGGGATGGTATAAAAATAAACAAAAACAGTGGAATAAAGAATTAATGGAATTACAGTCAAAAGTAGATAATTTAAAGTTTGATATTCAAAATGGAAACACCAACTTAATAAAAGAACTAGAAGATACTAATAAAAATACTCAGAGACGCTACACCACAAAACAATGATCAACTTAGAAAAAATTAAACTATGTTACTATTCAATGAACCCTAAAAACCAACAAAGAATAGCAAATAGGACTAAAAAGATTATTAAAACAAATCAAATCAAGGAACTACATAATACAGAAACCAAAAAGAAAGTATCTGATTTAGAAGGAATACTAGAAGCTTTTAGGCTATTTTTCATAAACTTAATAATCAAAATGAGAAAACAGAAACACATTCAGCATTGAAAGCTTTTCTCAAAAACAATGTTAAAGTTAGGAGCAGGTACAACTAATAGATAAACAAATAACAATGACAGAACTTAAAGCTGAAGTAAATAAGCTAAAATTAAACAGAGCTCCAGGTATAGATAATATCACCCCAGAAATGTTTAAATTACTATCAAATGAGGCTTTGCTGTTGTTATTGAACGTCTTTACATCAGTTAAAAATGGTAAAGACATTCCTCCTTCTTGGAAGTACACATTAATATCACCAATTCTGAATCAAAATAAAGATCCCAGTGAATGTTCATCATACAGACCCATTTCACTTCTTAATATAGATTATAAAATTTTTATGGCAATACATGCTGCTCGAATAAAACAATTACTACCACTTTTGATAGAGGAGGATCAAACAGGTTTTATAAAAGATAGGAACACTTATGACAGCATTAAAAGAATTCTTTCCTTAATTGATTATATAAATGTCACAAAAAACAAAATGAATGTTATTAGCTTAGACATAAATAGCGCATTTGATTCAGTGAACTGGGATTATCTGTGGTTAGTTTTAGAAGAATATGGCTTCTCAAACAACTTCACTTTGTTAATAAAATCATTATATGAAAAATCATTGGCTTATATAAAACTGGGATCTTGTCTGTCTAAATCTATTAAAATAACTAAGGGCACAAAACAAGGCTGCCCTCTTTCTCCATTATTGTTTGCGCTAGTCATTGAACCCTTAGCAAATAATATACGTATGGATAAAAATATAGAAGGAATACAACTAGACAGCAGCCTAGAGCTTAAAATTCAACTTTTTGCTGATGATATTTTAATTACCTTAAAAAATAATAATAGCAGTTTAAAAGCATTATGGGACTCAATTCAAAACTTTCAAAACTTTTCAAGTCTTAAATTTAATGAGAACAAAACAAATTTATTGCTTATAAATACTAATAAAAAAGTTCTAAATAAAAAATACCATAAATATATCTCTACCTATAATATAATTAAATACTTGGGAATTATAATAACTAACAACCTAGATACTACAATTGAAACAAATTATAAAGAGACCTTAACTAATATTAAAAATCTAATACAAAGATGGAATAACTTCTTCTTTTCAATGGAAGAAAGGCTTTATATAATTAAAATGATCATATTTCCAAAAATTCTTTATGTCATAGAAACTTGTTGTTTGCCACCAGCTAAATCGCACCTAAAACAATTAAATGATTTAATGGTAAGATTCCTATGGTATCCAAAAAAAACAAGGATAGCTATGAAGTATCATCTAGATGATTGGGATATAGGTGACATAGGTTTACCAGACATAGAAATATATTTGCATTCATCCATTATTAAAACAATATTATTATGGCTAAATACAAAATATACATCAACATAGAAGCTAGTTCATGAGAGAATCTGGTTAAAATCAGGATTTGTAGTAGCAAATAAGTATACAGATTTCATACCAAACAATTTTCTATGGCTGATGAAGGAATATATGATGATACATAAGAATAAATATATAAGTTCCAAATACATTACTTATACATTAAAAATGTTCCAAAATCTTATTAATAGCAATCCTGATATTAAAGCATGGTCATTTCTTTTATATCCAGTAGCGTACACACAAGGTAATATAATAACATTTAATATGGAAGTAGTCAACATGCTTAAAGAAAAGGGATTAATATATTGGCATCAATTGCGAAACTCTGGAAAACCTCTGACAATAGACCTGATTAAACAGAAATTAAATATGGAAGATAGTTTGTGGTTACATGTACAAGAATTAAGACAGTATATATTAAGCAAACAAGAAACAATGCAACCATCAATAAGACAAAATGTTCCTAACCTTATAGAACATATAATATTACTAACGAATCAACCCATTACTGGAAAGGGATACTTATCATCTATTTATAAAACAAACAAAAAAATAAAAATGCATAATAATGACAAAATATGGAATTATTATAGATCATTTAATGGACATGTGCCAAATGACAGAGATAAAAAACTAATTCTTCTCTCTCCAAAGCAGACATCACTTTCATTACATTGGAGACTTTTTACATGGCAATTCATACACAGATCTTATGTAACCCCTCATAAAATGGAACTTATGTTTAAGAAAAATATTGGCTGCTGGAGATGTGATTTATCAATAAAAGCAGACTGGCAACATATGTTCTACGAATGTCATTTGATTAAACCATATTGGGATAAAATAAATTATTTTCTGCAAATGGTATTCAATGATAAATTCCAAATTTCCAAATCTATTATTTTGTTTAATGCACCTGTGCCCGACTGTGTGCCAAGAACAAAATATGTAATCTTATGGACTCTCCTAGCTATTGCAAGGAAGAACATTGCATCAAACTGGAAATCCAAAGCTTCTCCAAATTTTAAGCAATTCATGAATATGGTGTCAGCAGTATCGCAATTGGAAATGAACACTATTAAAGGAAGAACTGAAAGAACTACATCATTATATGTAGCATGGCAAAAAGTAACTGAAATACTGGAGAATAATGACTGCAGCAGATTATAATCAGGAAACAATTGTATAGAAAGTCAATTATATGTCAACAAGAGACACCCTTGTAAATACTTTATTTTAGTTTTAATGTTTGATATCTGTTTAGAGGTTTTAGCCTACCTTTTTAAATAATTTGTAAATACTTCATTGTCATAAATAACCTGCATTCATGTTTTCTTGTTTTTGGAAATGAATAAAAATATTTAAAAAAAAGAAAAGAAATGCACACACATCCACAGAAGAATGCCACAATGAAGCACACGCACAGACTAGAAACATCATAAACCATGTGTTTGGGCTTCTGATGTCACGGTTCCAGTGCCTAAATATATCCAGTAGAGCCTTGCAGTATACTCCATGCACATGTATACAAATATTCAAAGTTTGTGCTATGCTGCACAATCTGATCCTGGGAAAACAGCTGTGGTAGGATCACCAAGAAGAATGGACACACACACACCCTAATCAATGCCTAGGTCACCACAGCCACAGTCACAGGAGGAAATGGAGGAGAACCTCCAGCTGCTGCTCCTATAAGGAAATGTAGGCATGCTCAGTATGCCCTTGCTTTGGCTAAGAAACAATGCATAGCACATGCACTGACCACCTAGGGTCTAATACCTTCCTCCTACTCACATACATATATTAAAATTGATGCCAGGTAACTCTTACAACCTTTATCTATACATGTATTGGCTGTGTAGTGCTTGCATCAGACAGAGTCAGCCTTGCACTATTGGTGTGTCAGCCACTGCATTGGCAAGGCAAGGCCTGAACCTAGACTGTAGTGTTGAACACTATTATGACATATCCTTGTATATGTCTTACCTTGTTACAGTTTGCAAATATATAGTGGTGCTATTTTAGATAACTTAAGTTAATATGTGAGTACACTCTTTTATTACTACTGTGTTACCATATGTAATTTGTTTGCATCAGGCATGATACACTGACACAGTCCAACCACAACTGAATACTGGTACATCATGCAAGAGAGAAGTTAGGAAGTGACTCCACTACATTGCAGTTTCTGACTTCAGGCTAGTTTGCGTCCTAACAGTAACTGTGTTTTTCTTCACACACAAAACAAGATTGTAAGACAGACAGATGTATAGTTATAATCATAATTATGATGTGAGTTGTGCCTACTAACTGGTCTATGTCCAAATATAAGATAAGGCCTGAACCTAGGCTGTAGTGTTGAACTTAACCACACCCCCACCAGGGGCAACAATATCCTAGACCTTGTCATTACCAACATGAGTGACCAGTGTTCCACACTTGAAGTCATCTCCTTGTTGGTCAGATCCGACCATAAGCTAATCACCCTAGATATCCACATCCCACCCCCACCCCCCATTCTGAAAACCACAGTAAAAAATGTCTCCAAAGTCAACTTCTTGCTTCTGAAGATAGAAGTGGCGAACTTCATGACACCCATGCAGATGGGCAATACAGTTACGACTGCTGAATCCTACACAAATGCACTCTATAAGCACTTACAGGAGTGCATGGATTGTGCTATCCCAAACAGAACCAAGATGCTATCCTCCAAAAAAAGGAAGCCAATCTGGTAGTCCCCTGCCATAAACAAACTCTACAACAGAAGGAAGAAACTGTTGCAAAAGAGAGTAAAATCCCATGAGTGGAGGAGATCCCTTGTCAGCCTCAGTATGAAGCTGAGATCCCTTATAGGATCCTCCAAAGCTAGCTATGAAAACAAAATCACCACTGATTCTAGGGACAACCACAAAGCATTATATTACTATGTCAAGAATCTCAATGGCAACATCCAGATCTGCTCTGAGTTACAGCATAGCGGCATGAATATTACAGAATCAAATGATATTGCCAACATCCTGGCAGATAAGTTCAGTGCTAACTTTACCCCCCCCCTTACCCCCTATCTATACAGGAAGAATGCAGAGTCCCTGTAATCATAAATATGCAGGTAAAAGCAACACTCTCTAAAGCCATAAACACAGCATCCATGGGACCGGACAACATCCTAGGCTGCATTTTACATGAACTTCAGAATGAAGTGGCTCCCCACCTAAGCACCATGTCCAATCATAGCCTCATGTCAGGCTTTGTGCCCACTGAATGGTGCACAGCAACAGTTATCCCACTCCACAGGGGGGCAGCCACCACTGATCCTGGGAACTATTGTCCTATTAGCCTGACGAGCCTGGTCTGTAAGGCCATGGAATGTATTATCATGGAACTCATAAACAAAAACATTTGTAACCTCCAAATTCTGGACCCCACCCAGTTCGGGTTTGTGAAAGGCAGATTATGCTGCCTGAACCTGATCGACTTCTTTGAGGCAGTCACCAAAGCTGTAGATGAGGGTAAGGAGGTTCACACAGCCTATCTTGACCTCGCCATAACTAAACTCCACTAAACTAGGTATAAATCCCTACATCACATGCTGGGTTGCCAATTGGGTCACTGACAGAACCCACACTGTAAAAGTTGCAGACTCCAAATCTGACTTCAAACCAGTGACAAGTGGAGTCCCACAGGGTTCAGTCCTAGGACCGCTCCTGTTTGGTATCTGCTTCTCTAAAGTACAGGCTAACACAGAAGGCCTTTGGCTAATGAAATTTGCAGATGATTGCAAACTAGGAGCCATAGTCGAGTCCCCAAATGATCTGGAAATCTTACAGAAGGGCCTCACTAAGAAAGATGCCTGGTGCTACAGCCATGGCCTCAAGTTCAATGCCAAAAAGTGCATTGTCATCCCCTTTGGTAAAAACTCAGTACCGATGAACAACCACATAGGCGGCAGTCTACTTAACACCGAATGTGTGATAATACACCTTGTGACCCAGGTGGACACTAGTCTCCTTTGATAATCACATCACCACAGTAGTCAGGAAATCCTTCTACATGGCACACCTCATTACAAAAGGATTCTCATCCAGGAAAGAAGAGGTCATTGTTTCCCTCTAATCGACACTGATTAGACCCATTATAGAGTACAACACCCCTTTCGGAATGTACCTCACAAGACATCAGCAGCAGCTGGAAAGGTCACAGAAGTACTTCACAAAGAGGATTACTGGCCTCAAACAGATGCCCTACACTGACCGTCTCAAAAAACTCCAGCTTTACTCTGTAGCATATCACCTAGTCCGAGGTGATCTCTGCCTAACATATAAAGCTATGTCAAACTCTGATCTGTTGGACATGCTACACCTAAAAAAATCACAATCCCTCTGACCTACATGCTCTAGGGACCTAAACCTTGTCACTACAATAAACAGGACATGCTGGAGGGATAGATTCCTGTCCCAGAGACTTCCCATACTCTGTAACAAGCTACTCATCTATGTCAAGCAAGGTTCCTTATTAG
>NC_056731.1:1054686070-1054756070 GCF_019279795.1 Protopterus annectens | reverse complement strand
CTAATATGCTCAAAGACAGATCCGCCAGGAAATACAACTCATACTGGTGGATGTCTGTCATTACTACATTCTTCAGTAATTGAAAGAAGCTGCTGTTTACAAATACAACATGTACACAACAGTCCTGCAAGGCCACTCACCTCGGTAGATCCAAATCAATGAGACACATTGAGAAAGCCTCATATAGCAACTATGCTAATGAATTATGACACATATCCAGGGATAACCATAAGCCTGTCGTCCATTACATCTGCAAACATGTATCACTCAGATGTATTTTCAACTACTTCTGGATGGTATTGCTCACCCTGACCCACTGTAAGTTCCAAACCTGCTTACACTCACAGGTGGTTGTGAAGTGTCCCCCCTCACAATACCAAGCTCACTACATGTGTGCATCATCACCTCCAAACTGTGGTATCTGCTAAGAGCAGTTATCACTGTTCCTAAAGACTAGGAGAACAGTCTCCATAGGACCAGCTGACATTTAGGGACACAGTCTCCATGGGACCAGATGACATTCCGGGCTATGTACTTCATGTGCTGCAACAGTGAGACACACCACTAGGCACCATATTCAACCACAGTTCAAGTACTGCTGTTGTACACACTGAATGGAATACAGTTACCATTTCCCACCCACACAATGGAGGATAGGTAACATACAACTGGAATTATAGTCCCATAACTGTCTCCAACCTTCACTGTAAGGCAATGGAAACAATCTGTATGAATCTCAGACAAAAGGACATAAGTAACCTCCAAACAGTAGATCTGTTTCAGTTAGGTGTTCTCAAGTGTAGCTTGTGCCTGAAAAACCTGTGGAAAATCAAGACTGTGAGCAGAGACATACACAAAGCTATGCACTCATCCTATCTTGACTTGGCCAAACCATTCACCACAATCCATCATTTGGTCACAATGAGAAACTAACCAAGGTGGATATCACACCTTGTGTTATCAGATGGGTTTCAAATGGGATCACAGACCAACAACAATCAGTCAAAGTGGGAGACTTCACCTCAAGCAGCAGACCTGTCACCTGCGTGGTAACTGGCAACAGATGTGTCAGTGCTGTCTCCCCTCTTGTTTGCCATATACTTATCAAATGTCCAAAAAAAAAAAAACAGGATGTGTAGAAAAACATCTTTATGCCACTAATGACTGCTGACAAAGAAATGGGTGTTATAACAACTGCACAAACATGTGTCACCATACCCTGTGTAAAGAAATGTTCCTGCTTATTAAAAAATAACACAGAGTACAATATTCCCAATTTCTGCATCAATAAACTGCTGAACACACATTGACTGCAAACTGTGCGTACTGTGGGGATGAAGGCATTCTACATCTTACATCTGATTAGCAAAGGCATTACATTGAGAACTATTAATATTATCAGTTCCCTATACTCATCCATTATCAGGCCTATTAATGACTATAATTCTCCCTTTGATATGTATTGTCCCAGACACCTGTAGCAATTTGACAGACCTCAGACCTCTCTGAGTAATAAAACATCAGAGGGTCTCCAACTTATGTCTTCTGTGGGCAGAATGAAGTAACTGTCACTGTACACAGTATCATATATATAGCTTTGTGGCAGAATATGTATGCATTACATGGCTGTCTTTGGCCCAAATGGGCCGAATATGCTGCACATCCTTAAGTCATACGGGACTACAGTAACCTGTTCCAGGGACCTCAATGTACAGTATGACATACATAGGACATGCTGGAGAGACACATTCATGTCTCAAAGGTTATCAGTACTCTGCATTTGGCTTCAAATCCATCTCAAGCAGAGCACATACATTAACCTGTTTAAGCACAGGCTGGCTGACTTGATGTAAAATTATATCTGCTATGGATCACTGCTGATTCTCTCCTGGACATGAAGGGTCCTTTCTATAAGAATTATGTCCATGCATTATATCTGCCTTAGCATATTATAGTATGATGTATCTACAACATTTCTAAACACCATCAGGACAATACCCTTGTCACATCCTATGAATCTCAGAACGTATGGTGATGTGTATGAACAAACACAAAACATCATACTGTATTAGTGCTCTGATGATATTTGTCTGCAATGCTTGCATACAATTCTGAGCTCAGAATCTGATGGGTTGACTTTGGATGTGCATGCATAAGATAGCACTAAAAAATTCTGAGAGAGAAGGTTTAATATATTAATGAGACACATGCCATTCACTGACTTTGTAACCTTACAAAAGCATCCACTAGAAAGTAGAGGAATTATCATGCTAGGAACAGTCTAACTGGCTAACTGCAATATAACTAACAGGTACAATTTTCAGGCCAACAGCACAAATGCAGATAAAAAATACATATTACTGTATTTAGTCACCCTGTGCATCAGACACAGCTTTAGTAATTCTAAAGCCAAAATAGAGACAACAGGAATGTGACACAGTCATCACTTGCACAGAGTGTTTTGTAGGGGTGCAAGAAGCCTAGGCTAACGCAAAAGGTTAGTGAGTGTGTGGTGTGTGTGTGTGTGTGTGTGTGTGTGTGTGTGTGTGTGTGTGTGTGTGTGTGTGTGTATGTGTGTGTGTGTGTGTGTGTGTGTGTATGTGCATTAATACAACCAAGTTCTGTGATAGATATGTGTCTGTATGTTAGACAGCTGTGAGCCATGCATGGTAGAGCTGACAGTTTATTGTCTTCATCCCCAGTCACAAAAACTGGCTCTGTCATGAGTTGTACTGGCACCTCCACCCCCAAGGTCAGATGGTGTGCTACTACCTGAGGGTGACTGATGTCTGCTGGACATGCTCCCTTCAAGCGAATGCCCAGGACCATGACCCCATGGCTTACTATGTCTGGGTGTAGGCAGCACACTCTCTGATGGAGCAGTGAATGTACTGCCACTATGGGAGTTTGATCAGGCATGGCCCCATTGGATGTCGGCAGATGTAGTTGCTGACCTACACCCATGAGGTCGACGTTCCCCTCCCAGCAGACATTCCGTCACAGACAATGTGTGTTCCATGACAGATACTCTGCGCTCCTTCATGGTTTCATCCCATTCATAAGTGTCATTGAACCGATGCAGTGCATCAACAACATGGTAGAGGCAGTCACAGATGTCAGACTGCTGCATCTAGAACCCTGAGCATTCTTCTGGAGTGACATTCTGAACATGCCTGTGCCTCCATTATGGCCCTAGATATATGTCAAGTGACACTTGAAGAGACACCTGCATCAGATGGTGGAGGGACAGCAGGCCTCTGACGAGCACCCGTATCAAGCTGTATATGTGGCACCTTGTTAACAGTTTGGCAATGGACAGTGTCAACAGGCAGTGAAGCCATGGTAGCCACACATCCCCGATCAATGTCCCACCCTCCAGCTGTCCGATATCTGTGGCCTCAGTGGACTAGGTATGCATAGGCATACTGGTTGTGTCTGGGAATCCTGAGTGTGGATGCTGGATGTCAACTTCTGTGTCAGATTCAGCCTCTGCAAACCCTGACTGTGCCTCACTTTGCCCAGCATCATCATCAGACTCAGATGAGACACTGATATCAGGTGGCACAGTGGACACAGAACTACTTCACTTTGACCTGTGATAAAAAGAAAAGCAGGACGACATTAATACCTGCACTACTATGCTGTAATATACATTAAGCAATTTACACTGCTGTCACTATTACATAAATTTAAACCTATCAACCACTTACAGCAATAAGTGTGGACAAAGTCATAAATAGTGAGTGTACATCGGCTCAAGAATAGGGACAAGTGTGACATAATATTTATTTATTTAACTTTTGTTAACTGGGAAAGTCCAACTTGGAACAAAGCCAATTTGCAGCAGAGGCCCAGGGAGAAACGCTCTAGATGCATGCCTTTGTAAGGTGCACCTGCAAACCTATACCGCTGATGGAATAACTGACTTTGCTTCACCATGACTGATCTGAAGGGTATGCAGTTTTAATTTGAGTTCTTTGTTATATTATGTAACGTTTGCAATCATTAATGACTTTTCAGTAATCTGCCAATCAATTGCTATGATCTTAAATACAGTCCAGAAAGATGAGTACAAAATCGCAACATTCAGCAACAATCTGTGCAGTGGCAGGTATGCAGACAGTACTGCAATACATACAGCAGACCTAAGAGGACAATATAGTAGATATGTGGATATACATACATACTGTTAAATAAAAATAAAGATTACAACACAGGAGGTTCAGATGCAAAAATTTACTAGTGTACACCAGGAGGCAAAAAACGTACAAGTACAGAATTTTGTCTGACATGATACAGGAAGTATACAATTCTTATAGTTTCTACTTTCTAGTTTGTGCCCACCTTTCTGACGTGGTTAGTCACAGGGCACCTACATCACTACGGTTCACAACATCCTATTCATAAAGATTGCTGATGTTACATATTTTAAAAAGTTTTCCCTTGGGAATAATATAGCCTTGCAAAGCACCTGGTCAGTTATAATGTCTTTCTGTAAATGTTACTCCTTCAAGGTTTCAGGCCTGCTTGAATACAATAGCTGGTTCAGTCTTGTAATACACTTCTTTGTTCTTCTTGCAACATTCTCCCAACAGCTGCGTCTTATCTTGATAACATTTACAAGGCCAATTGTCCCAAAGGAAGGAGAAGAAGATTTTCAATGCTTTATACATTTAATTTCCTGACCCAGCAGATAATCGTTAGTGAAAAACATAAGCTTGCTGAGCTGGCTACTGCCAGGGTCAGAGTTCAAATACACTGCAGTTCCAAAGCTTCAAGCAATTACATGTAAAATCATTCTTATTGCCATATTAATAATAGAATAAAATGCATTATACACTATTTGCTTTTTAACTAGCACTTTATATATGTTCAAATACATATGTTTCTAACATTTTCTTCCCTTTTAATACTTTTTATTCTATTCTGAAATATAAACAATGTTATTTCGTCTCCTAGCCTTCTCCCTTAAGGACTTTCAACTAGGTAAGTCATTTAGTTTATACTTCGGAAATAATTTCATCTGAAATTAAATTTTTCTAACTCAATGTCTTGGTACAAAGTTTCAGTTACAGATATATCAATAAAATATTTGATTAATCTTTTCATGCAGGGAATCCCACAACAGACACATGCTCCTAACAGGAGCAGACCCACACCAATAGCAATCAAGATGTTCATTAGGATAGAACCCCACCCACCAAACAGATTCTGGAAAAAGTTCATCAGTGGGTTTGGGCCTGGTTCAGTCATGGCCGATACCTGCTGTATTACCTCTAGGTGGTCATTCATTTCATGTCGGTTGTCTAGTATAAACGCACAGCATTCTTCTTTGATAAGCACGCACGTACCACCTCTTGCTGCTAGGGTGAAGTCAAGAGCCATTTGATTTTGTAGCACAACAGTTCTCATTGCATTCAGTTCATCAGTCACTAGTTCGAGAGCAGAAAAAGTTGCATTACTCATTACTTCGAGAAGTTTCGACAGCTTTCTCAACTCCCAGATCGATTTGACTGCTCCATATGCTGGAAGTATTCCAGCCCAGGATATTACACTGTCACTCAAGTCCATATGAGTCAATTTTTCTCTATTCTTTATGGAATGGTGGTCTTTCCAACCAGCTTCGATTTGTCCCACTGGATTTACAGGTTTTCCAATTGGACCTTCAGGTTTCCGGGCTACATCTCTCACATTTCGTATCTTACCCAGAGGTAATTCTGCAGTATGTCTTATGGCCGGAACCAGATAACCCAAAAAACAACTGCTGGACCAATTCTCAGGTAGCCATTTGTATGCCTTTTTCCCACAAACAAAATAATAGTTTTCCAGTTTAGTACTGATGCGGGTTAATTCTGCATGAAACATTTTCTTGTCTATAATAGACAGTTGTTTATGTAAAACAGGATTTCTCTGCACTTCACTTAATGTTGTTTTCATTAAACTCAAATATGAATCATAGTTCATATTACAAACAGTGCCTCTATCTTTAACTTTAATGTAACATTTATAAGATATGGTTATATTACAGTTACTCCAACCCACTTGAAGTGTATTATTCTTATAGAAACATACAATTCCCTTCTGTGTGATAGACAAATACAATGCAATTTTGTCTTGTGATCTTACAGATCTTGTATCAAAAAGTAAATTCTCCTAAGTCTCATTTATCCCCAAGGGGACAGTGGACATTAACAGTCCTCCATATGCTGTTGGTATAGCAGTACAAACCCAGCAATTTGAAATGTTCATAGTCTCTACATATACACGCTTCATAGCTAGGTATGTGTTAAAGTTCGGATGCCAGTCTATAGACAGTCCATCACGTCTCTCCACTTTCACTTGTGTGGTTACATGTAGGAAAAACCACAACAAAAGGAAAGTCATCACAATCATAGTCAATAAATGCATAGTCAACAAGATGATTAAACAACATCTTTGGGGTTGATCTGTATTTTTACTCGTTTTGCTCTTGGCCATCCTGCCTTTGTTGTGTATCAGTCACAAAATGTTTATCAAGTTGAAAATTCTTTACTGGTTTACAGTGCGCCAGATGGACCCAGGATGTCCTCTCAGCAACTTTGACTGCAGTAGGCATTGCCAACAGTACCTGGTACGGTCCTTCCCACTTTGGACTCGCCCAATTCTTCCTCTTCGTAACCTTCAGCCACACCCAGGTTCCCGGAGTCAGCACTGCTTCCAACGGTCTGGTCTGTCTTTTATCTGAAAAAGAGTTCAGCTGCAAAACAGTTTTATTTGTTAACAGTTTTCTCATGTAGCTAGCTAATGAGCTGTCAGCCTCTAGTTCTGCAGGCATGAGAGCTTTCCACTGCGGCACATAATATGCCCTTTCAAATATCATTTCAAAGGGAGTCAAACCCTTTACATTTGGAACTGTTCTCATGTTCAGCAGTGCCAAAGGCAGACAGCAAATCCAGTTTTTCTGTGTCTCGCTCACTAGCTTCCTAAATTTGCTTTTTAGAATTCCATTGTACCTTTCCACCAGTCCTGCAGACTGTGGGTGGTAAGCACAATGATTCTTTAAGAAGATTCCAAAGAATCTCCCAAGCTGGTGGATCGTCTGATTAACAAAATGTGTCCCATTGTCACTATAAATCATTTCCGGTATGGCAAATCTAGGAATTATTTCTTTTACTAGGGCTTTTGCCACTGTTGCTGCATCCAGATTTTTAGTTGGAAAAGCTTCTACCCATTTAGAAAACATATCTATAATTACTAAACAGTATTTTTTCCCTTCACATTTATTCAACTCTATGAAATCCATACAAATAGTGTGGAATGGATATGGTGGTGTAGGAAAACTCCCTTGCTTGGGTTTGAATACCCCTTGTGCATGATGTTTGTTACAAGTATGGCATGCTTCACACATTTTTTTGTATAATTTATGAATCCGTATATTTGGAATATTTGATTTACTAACTGTACCATCCCCCCTCTTGAGACATGGCACTGCCCATGGCTCAACAAAGCTGCATATCTAAATAAATTAGACGGTAATATTGTTTTTTTCTCTTTGGAGACATACAGTCCATTTTCAAGGATTGCACCTCGTTTCTCCCATTTTTGTTTCTCTGCTTTTGTAGTTAGTGTCTGCATTGTTTTTAACATTTCTAGATCTAAAATCTCAGAGGGTTGTAATTCCTCGGTTAAAAGTAAAGTTTCTGAGTCTGAGGCTGCTTGCTTTGCAGCTGCATCAGCTTTTGGATTTCCTTTTGAAGTTCTATCCTGTTGTTTTGTATGAGCTAAACATTTACAAATAGCTACTTTAGTAGGTAACTGAATAGAATCTAATAGGTTCAAAATAAGTTGCACATGATTAATCGGTTTACCATTAGATGTTATCATTCCCCTATTTTTCCATTGTTGCGCAAAAACATGCACTGTAGAGAAAGCATACTGACTGTCAGTATATATGTTCACACATTTATCTTTCGCTAGAGTGCAAGCCCGTGTTAAAGCTATCAATTCCGCTGCTTGAGCAGATAGGTTATGCTGTAAAGGTTGGGCTTCTAAGCTCTCTGTATCTGTAACTACTGCATACCCCACTAGATTTTTCCCTGTAGGACCCCTTCTGCACAGGCCATCCACATAAAATGTCACCACAGCATCATCCAAGGGCATATCAGTGAGATCTTGTCTGGGCAAAGTTGTTTGCTCAATTTCCTGCAGGCAGCTGTGCGGCGTGCCATCCACAGGGGTTGGAAGTAATGTTGACGGGTTTAATGTTGTACAACGTTCAATTACCATATGAGGTTGGCTCAGCAGTATGGTCATACATGAAAGATGTCTAGCAGGAGAAAGATATGCTATTTTTTCTTGCAGTAAAATTATCGCGACTGCATGAGGCACTCTCAATGTGAGAGGGTGGAATAACACCACTGAGGCCGAAGCCTGTACTGCCATTGCAGCTGTGACCACTGCTTGCACACAGTGAGGCAACGACCGTGCCACTGGGTCTAACTGTGATGAATAGTAAGCTATGGGTTGTTGCTTATCCCCATGCTGTTGCGTCAGAACTGACGTCATATATCCCTGTTTACAATCTATGGTCTGAAAGAATCGTTTGTGGTAATTCGGAAGTCCTAAAACTAATGAAGAAGCTATCAATTGTTTTAGTCTGCAGAAAGCTGTTTCTGCTTCGGGTGTCCAATGTAATAAATCTTGTGCTGCCATTGGTGTTTTATATATTAAATCAGCCAGTGGAGCAGATTCTAAAGCATAGTTTGATATCCAGCTTTGACAAAAATTAGTTGTTCCCAAGAAGGACATCATTTCCTTCTTGGTTGCTGGTTTAGGTGTTTGTAAAATTGCTGTTTTTCTGTCTTTGTCTAATATTCTACCTTCATTGGACATTACATATCCTAGGTATCTAACCTGTTTTTTCCAAAGTTGTAACTTACTTTATGCCCTTGTGCTGCTAAAAATGTCAATAACGCTATAGTATCCTCCCTGCATTGATGCTGGGTGGGGGCTGCTAGCAAGATGTCATCTACATAAAGCAGAATCTGACTACCTCCTGGTGGGGTAAACCCTGCCAGGTTGCTAGCCATTTCTTGTGCAAATATTGTTGGACTTTCACAATATCCTTGTGGTAGCCGAGTATAGGTATACCTTTTACCCTGAAATGTAAATGCAAACCAATACTGGCTATCAGGATGTATAGGTATTGAAAAGAAAGCATTGCTTATGTCTACTACAGTGAAATATTTTTGTTGCGGCTTCAAATCGTTCAACAAGGTGTGTGGGTCTGGCACCGTAGGTGCTCTAGGTATTATTGCATTGTTTACAGCTTGTAAATCCTGTACCATCCGCCATTCCCCATTTGCTTTTTTAACAGGAAATAGAAGGGTATTACATGGTGAATCAAGAGATTCTACCAGTACTCCTTCCTTGAGTAATGCTGCTATTATAGACTTGATTCCTTGCTCTGTATCTTTCCTCAAGGGGTATTGT
This sequence comes from Protopterus annectens, assembly GCF_019279795.1. Lineage (NCBI taxonomy): Eukaryota > Metazoa > Chordata > Ceratodontiformes > Protopteridae > Protopterus > Protopterus annectens. The sequence goes on along the minus strand of NC_056731.1, from coordinate 1,054,746,599 downwards.
CTTTTTTGTGGTCTAAATGCTGATTTTGGTGTAATAGTAACTGGTCCTGCTGTTCGAATAAGTCCTACATCTGATTTGCCTGTTGACCAAAGAATCTTTGGTATATCACACAAGGCTTTTTCTTCTTCTTCTTCTAATAAGAACGCTAATCAGCTGTCTTCACTAGTTTGCAAGTGTACAGCTGGATGTGTCTGTGTTAGCCAATTCAATTTCTGTTTTTGTATTCCCTGCTCTGATAATTCTAAATCAGTTTGTTTTTCCCATCTTGTTACGTTTTCTCCTAAGTCTGCCCATTTCATATTCTTGTTTTTTGTTAAGCTGACATGCGATAGTCGATTAGATTTGTACAGTGTTATGAATTCCTGAGGTAATGAACAGCTTACCACACTGTTTCCCTCAGTATCCCAATACAAGGTTCGTAATACTAATCTGTTAGCAGGATTTTTTAATAATTCTTGCTCATATTCTTTATCAGGTCCTTGCATGCTACAGTAGTATAGAGTACAGTGTAACAAATGCTGTCGGTCAGTGTCAAGGGAGGGGGCCTTACTGATGGCTAAGTTCATCAGTTCCTCGGTTACTGCCCCTGGACCAGTCGTAAATAGGTCCTGGCTGTACCAGTAAAAAGTCTCACCCTCCGGTTGCACCACAAAAGTATCCATTTGTCTTTGTGCCTCCATACCCTGCATGGTGGGAACTACCGCTATGCCAAATATCTGCATAAGATCTCTTCCCAGTAGGTTTACTGGACATTTTGCAGAAACTACGATTTTACCTTTCTGAGTCATACCTGAAACAGGGTCAGTTATTGCTATATCATGGGAGAGTGGCTCCCTATATAGCTGTCCGTTTGCTGCTTTTACTAATATATAATCAGGTGGTTCAGAATATTCTGGTAACTTGGAGGGGTGTATCAAAGTCCGTGATGCTCCTGAGTCACACAGGAATTTTACTTCCCTCCCCTCCACCAGAAGTGTGACTTCCGGTTTTGTGTCTGCCAGATAGAGCTCCAAGCTCAGTAATGCCAAATCTAAAATTTCACTTTCTTCATCCTCCATATCTACTTGCACTTCCTCTATTCCTTCTACTATGTTTACATTTGTTCTTTGTTTGTTAGCCTTTTCTGATGATTTCTGACTTTCATCACTATCATATAGTCAGTCCTCATCAACCTTGCTTTCTGTAGTCAGCTTTTTATTCTGCCTGCAATCCCTCGCTAAATGTCCTTTCTTTCCGCACTTAAAGCACTCACCTTTCTTTTTTCTCTCTTCAAAATCTTCTGACCGTTTGTCAGATTGTCTGTTTGCCTGGGCATTTTTCTTACCCTTTTTACTGGACTGTACTACAAAAACCTCAGCTCCGTCTTCAGCAGTGAAGACTTGTGTCTTCTTTTTCTTTTTACTATTAAAGTGTCTTTAGGCATGTCTAGCATATTCAAGTAAGGCTTGTAGCCTACTTGTTCGATGATCTATCATATGCTTCGTAATGAAGCTACTGATAGGTGCAATGCAACCTTTCAAAAACGCATTTTTCAGTTGCTGTTCATACGAGGTATCATGTGTCTGATTTTCTGGAATAGCCATACCACTATGGTTATTGAAACAGTCCAATAATCTACCATAATACCCATCTACAGTTTCATTCTCTTGTTGTATGCATTGGTTAATGCAAGTCCAATCTGCTCTAGGTTTCCATTTTTCGGAAATTCGGTCTGTAAGACCTTTTACTCTGTTGTCTAGTTCTGCGTCACTATGTGGGAGTGGTTTAAGCTCTGCATTACGAGGATTCCAGGTGCCACAAATCATATGCCAGTCTGGACCCACAATTTGTCTAACTACCTTTTCTACTTCTTCCCCATTCAAGTGGTAACTTAGTCTCATACCTTGTAAATCTTGTAAAAACTTTGTGTAATTGACTTTTGGATGGGGGATTCCCTCTGTAGCTTTCCGAATATCTTCCGGTGTCCATGGTCTGTACACTAGAAGAGTTGGGTCCTGTCCTTCCTGTCCTGCCTGAGGATTTGGTACCTCGATAAGTGGACAGATTTCTTCCTCATTTTCCTCTAGTGTGTTTTTTCCTATTTGATACGAGTCTGTGTCCCCAAGTGTTTTACGTGTCTGGGACCTAGTTTCAATAGGATCTCTAACAAATGGTTTTAGTGTCATTGTGACATCAGGATAAAGTGGAGGTGGACTAGCTTGTCCACCTGCTTCATATCCTGAAAAAGATATCGGAGGGAGCGGGGGAGGAGGAGCCATCGCTATTACTATATTATTATCCTCTTTATCTAAAAATAACGTCTTAGCATTTTTAGTTTTCTGTTCCCTTCAGTTTACTTCCTCAATCCACCTGTGTGCCTGAGGAATGCCTAATTGTTGTTGCTTTTTTGCCTGACCTTCTCCGTCAGATTTAAGTTGTTTTAAGAGTTTAACTAATGAAATTTTATCCAATTTACCATTGAATCCATATTTATTAACCCATTTTGTATAATACCTAACATTATCAGCCCGTTGTAATTGCATATATTTTGCATCTTCAGTTAGGGCCGGATCTCGCGATGTTTTAGTGCACTGATTTCCCATATTAAAAAAAAAATGTTACGTAACCCTTTTCACCACGTGGTATTTCAGTTCCTTACACAGTTTATCTAGAATGACTGCCTACCTTATTCTGTTTCCCTGATCTCTGATAAAATATACAGTAATTTCCTTTTGTCCCTGACCTGTATAACAAATCTTCTGACAATAATATTTACTGCAACCTAGTCCCTGATCTAAAACAGAAAAAAGGCAAATATTTTCCTACCTGTGCCTCCTGAGTCAACCAGTTCGAGACCGCTCTTCGGCCGCAGATCAGAAAGTGGCCAGCCTCTCAAAACGACAATTCAGTCGGAGGTCTTTTATATTTCAAGAAGAACCGTTTCGGTAGCTTCTCCTGCATAGTGTTCGACCACCGGTACACTCTGATCTGTAGCTGTCCGAGGGTTTCCGGTCCGAAGGACCAAACTGTTAAATAAAAATAAAGATTACAACACAGAAGGCTCAGATGCAAAAATTTACTAGTGTACACCAGGAGGCAAAAAACGTACAAGTACAGAATTTTGTCTGACATGATACAGGAAGTATACAATTCTTATAGTTTCTGCTTTCTAGTTTGTGCTCACCTTTCTGATGTGGTTAGTCACAGGGCACCTACATCACTACGGTTCACAACATCGTATTCATAAAGATTGCTGATGTTACATATTTTAAAAAAGTTTTCCCTTGGGAATAATATAGCCTTGCAAAGCACCTGGTCAGTTATAATGCCTTTCTGTAAATGTTACTCCTTCAAGGTTTCAGGCCTGCTTGAATACAATAGCTGGTTCAGTCTTGTAATACACTTCTTTCTTCTTCTTGCAACATTCTCCCAACAGCTGCGTCTTATCTTGATAACATTTACAAGGCCAATTGTCCCAAAGGAAGGAGAAGATTTTCAATGCTTTATACATTTAATTTTCTGACCCAGCAGATAATCGTTAGTGAAAAATATAAGCTTGCTGAGCTGGCTACTGCCAGGGTCAGAGTTCAAATACACTGCAGTTCCAAAGCTTCAAGCAATTACATGTAAAATCATTCTTATTGCCATATTAATAATAGAATAAAATGCATTATACACTATTTGCTTTTTAACTAGCACTTTATATATGTTCAAATACATATTTTTCTAACATATATATATATATATATATATATATATATATATATATTATATACAGTACAGACAAAAAAATATTCCACTTACCAACTGCTGCAGCCAGTGAATTCATGATGGTTCTGGGAAAAGTGAAGTAAGACATAATGGCAATAGCACCACACATTTAACAGTACAAAAGGAGTTAATACTGTTACTCATCTATATGTACTGTCAAATAAATTGTATCAGAAATGTGGCTGATATCCTCAAAATAAGCATAAAACTGCAGCTACCTGAATTACCCCCAACCATCACACATACAGCTGAACACAACTATACACACTTATGACAGAATGCAGCACTATTTTAATGATAATGTAACAAAGCATACCTGGCAGCACCACAAGTGATGTGGGAGTGGCACAACTTCCAGAACATACTGGCTCAATTATAATTCCTGGCACACATCTCCTGTGTGTAGATATGTGCCAATAATTCCTCTGTGGTAGTTAAATGACCTGCACACTGTAGCTACTTTACTTACCCCCCACCAAAAAAAAAAAACATGCCACACATTAAAACTATCAACACTATTACAGAATGAATGCAACCTGTGTTCTATTGATGATCTAACAAAGCCTACCTAGATGCTCCTTTTGAGTAGGAGGAGTGGCACCCACATGAAGGACATACTGGCTGCTGGACTGCTGGGAACTTTCCTGTGTGGCAATATTTGCCAGAAATTCTTCAGTGTAGCTGAATGGTTCTTCTGCTGCAGGCCCATCACCAGTGATCTCACAATCTCATGTCATTTCAGCTGCATGGCTTCTGGCTGCATGAATCATGTCAGTAGCTCTGTGATGCACCTGCTCTTATGTGTGACTCTTTTGGTCTACCCTGTTAATATATTGGACAAGGTCATCCCAGAGTTCCACACATTCAGCCATTTGGCCTACCCTCCTGGCAGCAAGACTTCATGGTGTTGTCTGAGTGCATCTATGATCAGTTCATTTTTGGCCTCAGAGAATGGAGGCCTATGCCTATGGGGCATGTCATTTTCTGAAAGACAAAATAATGATAACATACATAATGATCATATAGCTACAAATTGTTGAACAGAGCTATCAATATTCAACAGCAGATTAAGCTGTAAAGATTCAGCACTGGGCAGTAAATAAAATGGGTGGTTACAAAACTAAGAGAGTAACAGGAGAAACATATTATTGATTGTGCCATAACAGATGCTACACTATGCCCCCCAACAAACATAACAGTCCATTGTAGTTTGTGCCATAGCAAGACATCATCTCCTCAACCCCCGCCCCCCCAAAAAAACAAAAAAACTAAACAACAGGTTAAGGGACAATGTTGTTAAGCAAACAACAGGGAAATGTTAAAAGTACTATCAAAAGATCTTTCCATAGAACATGTGTACAGAGTTAGGGTTCCTATTACCTTATCGAAATTATAAAACTTCGAACAACACAAGATCAAACTTGTGTGTTCGAAGTTTTATAATTTCGAACATACAAAAAAAAAAAAAAAAAACAACGGACAGAAAGTAACTGTCGCAAGCAGGGGGGCAAGACCCCCTGCATCCCTCACACCCACCACTCTTTAAGTATACCAACTCCGAGATCGCACTACAGTGCAGAAAGGGAATATTTCCCTTTACTGCACTGTAGTGTGATCTCGGAGTTGGTATATTTAAGGAGCAGGGGTTTGGTGTGGTGCAGGGTGGCTTGCCCCCCCGGCTTACAACAGTTATACAGGCAATTTTGTTTTTTGTTTTTTTAATTCGAATTGCTGAAACTTCGAACATTTTTGTTCGATGTTTTCAGGTTCGAAGTTTCAGCAATCCGATGAGGTAATAGGAACCCCATAGTTAGCACACTGCATTACACTTTCTGCCTACCCTACATTCTCTGTACCCCTCACATTGCTGGTACAGAAGACAATATAATGAGTATGTTTCTAACAAATAAATACAGATTCACTTCACATTCATCATTATCTACATTCCAGCATATGCATTATTTAAGTTACAAGATGGATACATACCTTATGGAGTGCAATATTCCTCTGTTGAAATATTGTGAATCAGATAAAATATTTATCTGTTACAATCATTTACTAACTCTCATCCAAATCGGTTAACTCAGCTACTCATTTGCTTTTTTATAATGGAGTACGTCAATAATCGATTGCATGTGTTTCATCTGTGCTCTGTGCTTCAGAGATGCCAATTCCAGCATACACAGCTGAATTGCATGCTAATCAAACAATCCTTGCAGCTAGTCAACAAGGTATAAAAGCATCCATGTTGTTTCCATTTTCTTTTCTTGGTTTGTGGGTTGAAAAAATGCTGGAATATAGACAGAAAGTAGGCACACAGAGATTATTAGCTGCTGCTGCTTTTTGAATACATCTGGCTGGAATACAGTATGAAGACACTGCTGCTGCTGGCAATAACCATACACAGAGAAGGTGAAAGGTTTGCAGGGCACATAGACACTGGAGGAGCTGAGTAACCTCTCTCAGCTTTGACTCAAGAGACAGAGAAGAGTGCAGGAAACCATCCCAGTGGAAAGTAAGGTATGTGCTTAAATGTGATTCCTACTCACAGGAATGTTTCACAGACTAGAAGGGGGCCTGATTGGTGTGTTACAGGCATCAGCTTCCATGATTTTCAAAACATCACTGCATGGTATGGCACAACATGACAAATGTAAACATTAGTTCTAAGTATATTTTCAGATGAATGCTAGACTTGTAACATGTATTGCATTATCCTAAATTAATGTATGCCTTACATTGGAGTCATGTACACATGACAACAAGAAATGGGGGGTAGGTGAGGGTCTACATTAACCATGATGTGTACAACTCATACTGCCAAATCATATTTAATGGCATGTGTATCATCTGCCACATGTGTCCTGGCTAACCTGCCAGTTAACATGAATCCCATATGTCCCCATCTCCCGAATGCTCCATGTGTGCTATGGGGGATATCTCACAGACTCACATAGGAATGGACACCTCTGCTCCACACCTACAAAATAACAGTCAATGCTTGTTTGTGCTAGCCAGCATGGCTTTACTTATTAGCCCACTGCATAACATATTCCCCCTTGATATCCTTCAGCATTGTAAAGGCAATAATATAGCACTGTTTTAACACAAGCTCTGTATCACTGTACTGGTCAGATGATTGCTGACTAACCAAGGAACACAGCATGATAGGACAGTGTTGTATATTTGACAACAAGAATCATAACAGCCTGTGTAAGGAGTAAGTGCAGTATTTTCCAAGTTAAACATTTAGCTAAGTGTACCTCTAACATGTACTATTTGAGTATAAATGTACATTCCCTGTTGGAGTTGCGTGTGTCTAAATGTGTCTTACTGCTTGCTACAGTGGTGTATGTGAGAAAAATAGCTTTAAGGCAACTATGCATTGCTCTGAAATCTACATTGCACATTGTCCTTGGTTGCACACGTACAGTATGTAGGCATATTCCCCGTTTACTAACGACTTGGACTGTATATATCATAAACTGAATTTTTTTTTTGCATGTTATCCCTTTTTTCTCACATTTTGACCCTTTATGAACCTTATAATGGATACTTTCTCACATTTTGAGCCTTTATGAACCTTATAATGGATACAAATGTAGCCACACCTTATGTAACTTCTTCTGTGGTGCAAGGAGGTAAGTGTCACTTTTAATTTCACATGGTCCTAGGTTCGAATACAAGTTTTGCAGCCTTGTTTTTTTTTTTTTTTTTTTTTTTTTTTAATGTGCTCTTGTAATAGCTAGCAATGCAATGCCTTGTAGTGAGTTATATTGTCATTCTTGTTGTGGGAACAACTGTGAGTGTAGGTCTGACATAGCTAAGGTCCCAGGTTGTAATATCGCAGAATTCTGTCCTTTTTAATGGTGTCCCACTCCACATGATAAATGATAGTAGTTGACCAAGTATTTCCTATATAATTGTTGTCCTTATGGATGTGATAGTCATATTGCCAGTTTTGCAGTTTTTGCATTAATATCTGCATTAATTCACATATCATGCATATTTAGCTTCGCACAAACATGTTGCCTGTGTTTGCACAATGCTAAGCAGCTCACACCGTTTTTAAATGTTGCAGTCTGTAATGTTCTGCATTCTCAGTATCTGTTATAACTGTAATTAGTGGTAAACACATTGTACATTGGTGTTCAGAGTGAAGTTTTGAGATTTCATTCTCAAAGATGGGGTGTACAGGAGTTCAGAGTGGTTGCTGGACTCCTAGTGAATGATTATGGTTCCTGACTGTTACAGGAGCACTATCATGGTTCAGATTACAAATCATATGCATACAATAGTTTGGCCTGGGATCTGTCCTCTGTTACTAGTATCCTCTGCACTGGAAAACTGTGTAGAGATGAAGCTGAAATAAATCCGAGCAGGATAAATAAAAACACAGGTTTAATAAGCGCTTTCGGCGAGGTCAATGCCTCACCTTCTTCAGACAAAGTAAATTTTAAAACACAACGCCTTTATACCAGAGTGCTCCATATTCAATTATTTAATCAAATAATTACTTGTGTTAAAGGAGCACTACTAATAAAACCCACCATTTACAAAATGCATACAAAAACCTAAACATATACCAATACGCGGTTTACAAAAATTCCTTACAGCATAGGAAATAAACAAATAAACTCATTGCATATCATATTACAATTGTAATGCTATTAATAAATAAAACTTACTTTAACAAAGTTACTTACTTGATGTGAGTTAAATAGCCCATCTTATACATTAACAGACTTGTTTTTGTACTGTGGCTTTTACTTACTTTATGTATGTCTTATTGCTTATTCGTTTTAAACCATGTGGTATTTATATGTAAAAGCCAGATCCTATCAACCCTATGCTAAAGCCGCCCATTAAGTCGAAACCCTAACTGACACAGGATTTCACAAATCAACTATCAATAATGTGTAATATATATACGTTATATGTATATTTTAAAATTAAATTTATGTTCATGACATCTAATATTTAAAAACATTAAAAATTCTATTATCACACATCAACAACTTTTTGTCTAGTTTCACAACTTTAACTAAGTATGAATGTACACTATTCTTCAGCTTATGTGCAATAATTATACTTAATAAACAATAATTGCACTCTATATTTTCTATTTCCACCATAAGGTGTGTCTATTAAGCTAACCCAAGTTTAAGCACTATTCCATTAGCGATGTAACGCTATTAATTTCAAAATAATTTTTATTGACACATATTCGTTCAACCCTGGTGGATTATGGGCTATTGTCCTAATCTGCCACATAATTTCATTTACCTCAAGCTTTAATTGCCATGGACCACCTCTTAAATCATTTTGCTGTTGTTGAAGTATTGTGAATTGAAATCTATGTTTTGGGAAGTTCACAATGTGTTTAGCTAAAGCATTTGTTGTATCTTTCCTATTGATACAGTATAAATGTTCATATATTCTTTGCTTTATTTTTCTTTCTGTTTTCCCTATGTAATATGAGGAACAAAATTCACAACACGCTGCATATCTGACTCCTTTTGATTCACAATTAAATCCACCATTTACATAATAAGTTGTTTCCCTTATGGTCACTCTATTACCAATTTTTATATATTTACATTGTTGACATGATCCACATTTGTACATTCCACAAGTCTAATTCTGTTTAGTTCTCCTCTCGAGCAAAGATTTTAAATTTTGGACTCTTCTATACGTTATTCTAGGCTTATTCCCCAATATTTTATTTAGACAGTTATCTTCTACAATTATAGACCAATTTTTATTAAGAATCTCCCGTATTCTTATATAATCAAGAGAATATGTACATAAAAAGTTAAGCCTTAAATCTGGGCTTACATTGTGTACATCTATATCTATATAATCAAAATTATTCTCTGAGCTATAAGCATAGCCATTTTGTAACAATGTTTTGAAATGTCCTATAGTTCTTTTTGTACTAACTTTGTGTATAATATTATCCACAAGTTCTTCTGGATATCCCCTTTTAATAAACATACATTTTAACTCTTCACATTCTTTAATGTAATCTATTTCATCAGAAACCATTCTCACTGCCCTTACTATCTGCCCCTTAACCACTGCTCTTTTTTGATGGTAAGGGTGACTGCTGGTAAAATGCAAAAAGGCATTTGAGTTTTTTGGTTTTCTATAAATTGTGGTCTTGTATCTGCGATTTATTCCATCCTTAGCAATGCTTATATCTAGGTAATTTATATTGTTAAATTCGATACTGTAAGTAAATTCTAAAAAATTGGTCATCCTAGAAATATCTACTATGAAGGACTCAATAAGTTCTTTTTCTCCTTTCCAAATCAGGAAAATGTCATCTTGGTATCTAGTATACCATTTAACATTCTCTTGGAATGAACTGTTTTGAAACAACAATGATTTTTTCCCAGTGAGCCATAATGCAATTTGCGAAACTTCCACCGCTAGGTGACCCCATCGCTACTCCTGTATTCTGAAGATAAATAAGCCCATCAAAGATCATAAAATTATTTGACAACACAATTTCTAATAATACTTCTACCAGGTATATGGTTTTATCATCGACTTTCCTAAGTGTCATAAATTCCCTAGTCTATTCTAATCCTAAATTTTGTGGGATGACCGTATATAAATCCTTCACATAAATTGTGAGAAAGATGTCACTATCGTCATATTCCAACTTATTGATGTTTTCCAAGAAACTCCATGAATCTCTACAAATTTGGGATTCTTGTTGTATAAGGGGCTTCAGTATGTTGTCAATAAATTTAGCGCAAGCATATGTAATTGACCCTCTACCATCCACAATGGGTCTAAATGGGGGATCAATATACCCTTTATGTATCTTAGGAGAACCAAAAAGGGCAGGAATTTTAGGAGCCGACATAGATAAATACTGATAGATATCTATATCTATTATACCTTCAAGGAATAGATCATCCAGAATACCTCTAATTTTCCTGTAGGCCCCATTGACTTCATTAATACTCACTTGTGTATATACATTTGTGGACAAATACTTTTTCATGCACATATTATACTCACTCTGGTCCATGAAAACCAGCCCTCCCCCTTTATCAGGTTTCATTACCCTAATATTACATGCATTCAATAAGTCCAAAAATTAAATTTCACTTTTAGTGATGTTCACTTTGTTGTTTGTCCTATTATGTGATTCCTTGGACATTGATCTTAAGTTCATTTCACATATTTTTTCAAATGTACTTAGAGATGTATGCAGTGGAGGGTTAAATATACTAGAAACCCTTAAAGTATTAGTTAATGAGGAGTGTGCTCCCATAAGTGAAGTAAGATTCAGCTTGCGTATAAAAAGTTTTAAGTCCACTATTATTCTCACAACATCAGTCTTTTTATCTGGAACAAAGGAAAGTCCTTTTGAAAAAAAGTCGACCATTTCCTGTTCGATGGTTAAGACTGTATAATTAAATATCTTGAGGTCTCCTTTTGAGCTTACAAGTATCTGTGGTTTCTACTGTAAATTTTCTGTCATCTCCTTCGTTGGTTCCGACGATTCTTCCTCTGTCCTTGGTTCCTGTTCATATTGGAATTGTTGTAATGCCCATTGAGTTTTATTTATTAATAGCATTACAATGGTAATATGATATGCAATGAGTTTATTTGTTTATTTCCTATGCTGTAAAGAATTTTTGTAAAACCGCGTATTGGTATATGTTTAGGGTTTTGTATGCATTTTGTAAATGGTGGGTTTTGTTAGTAGCACTCCGTTAACACAAGCAATTATTTGATTGAATAATTGAATATAGAGCACTCTGGTATAAAGGTGTTGTGTTTTTAAATTTACTTTGTCTGAAGAAGGTGAGGCATTGACCTCGCCGAAATCACTTATTAAACCTGTGTTTTTATTTATCCTGCTCGGATTTATTTCAATTTCATCACTTGCTTTTTTGTTTTAAACAGTTTTTATTTTCGGTTTTGGTAAACAGTGTAGAGATCACTATTGAGACCTTAGGATGAGGAAGGATAACTTTGAATGTTTGACTTATGAATGTAGGACTGACAGCACGCCACAGATGTGTGAGTATCACTTGCAGGCACTGCTTGAAAGATGTTGCAGCCACAATTGTTTCTGATTGCTGATCGTAATGTGTTTATTTTTTCCCCACAGCTAATGCTAAGAAAACACTAAATGTGCAAGGCTTTGAGGGAAGACTGAGAAGGATGAGATATGCAAGTGATATGTATGGTTCAAAACAGTACTGTCATTTTAGCATTAGGAGTAAATTCAGCTTATTGTGCTAAACACTTGTATCACTTTAAGTATGCATTTGTCCATTGTAATGGAATATTGTAAATGCATTAGTATGTTTAGTAAAACAACAGTCCAGTATTACAGAGTAGATATGGGTTGTCATTTTGAAAACTGCACTTCCAAACTATACACCACATGTTTCAGATTACATAAATATTGCAATGTAAATCATTACCTATACAGGAGGGTCACCAACAGCATGCTGCAGAATATTATCATTATAACAATGAGCCTGTATCTATAATAGTCTAAAAGGAAAGAGTACTGGCATTATGCTATATTCCAAATGGAAAGTACACTATTACTTTGGTCACTGCTTCTGGTTCGGATAACACACTCCCCAAATTCAAGGTCAGCTCTTTACAATAATGTTTTAGCTTGTCATCAGTATAATTGAGTAGAATATATATTCAGAATGATAGTGGTGGAAGTACAGACCTCTATACCTGTCCCACAGGTGGCCTGCTGTCAAATGTAAACATTGTACAAAAAAATAAAAAGGGCATCTGTCCCAAAAAAATTTTCAACTGTGTTTGGGCTGTCACCTCCAGAGAGAGGGGTGAGAACAATATAATTGTGCTATGAAGTCAATTATACCAAAATAGGTGTGTCAAGTAGACACATCTGTAAAATGGAGAGGTATGTATGGGGTGATACACACATCTATATATATATATATATATATATATATATATATATATATATATATATATACATTTTTTTTTCTTTTTTTGGGACAAGTGCCCTTTTTATTTATTTTTTTAAGGAGGGAGTGGAATTCTGGGGGAGGGAGATAGGCAAGTCTGGGGTAGACAAGTTGGGAAGGTGAGTAAGTATTTTCAGACAGATGACATACAAGACAAGAACAGGGTCAGTGAAGGACCCAAGAGGGGTTTGAACACCTTGGTTGGGGTGTGGGTGGGGGAATCAAGTTCCCATGGACATCAGCGTGGTAACAGTGTGTCCCATGTCCTCACTCATTGGACTGTTAGCACTGTTCCATCACTGTGCTGCTGGCTACAGTAGCCGACATCTTGGCCTATGGCCTGTCAGCCATACAAGGATGGACAGCATGTTCTCCATCTGGCATAGGCATGTTGCTGTGGTCTGGTACACAATCCTATGTACCACATTTGGCAACTCTGCATGGATGATGTAAGCAACCCCTCTGCCTCTGATCACAGAGGGGACCAAATGCCTGGACCCTGGGGAAGATCTACCTGAAGGTCCAGGTAGGGCAGGGGCAGCAGGAGGGGCGCCACCAGATGGCAGCCCAGAATTGCTGGGCCTTGGTGTTGCAGCTGGTGGATAGAACGTAGGCAGACACAGGACCTGGCCTACCTTGTTGTGCTGTAATAAAAACATAAAGAAAAACCAAAAGCCAAAATGAAATAAAACATGAAAAAAAATTAATCAAAGATTTTGCAAACACAAGAAAAAATAACAAACATTATAAAAAAGGTTAAATAATATTAATGCAAACAGAATGATACATAATGAAATTTAAGATAAACAGAAGAAAAAATTATAACATAATAAAAACAAAAGAAACAATAAAAAATGATATAATAAGGTAAAATATGATTAAAGAAATAACATTATAATAATAAGAAATAAATCATAACACAAATAAATAATACATAAATAAAAAAACGATATGGGGTGGGGTGAGGAAAAAAAAAGGAGAACATTAGAAACTTTACACATTACATAACTAGTTTTCAAAAATTACTTTATTGTCTTCTGTTACAGTTTACTTGAAAAAATAACAGCTGATAATAAACCCCTTTATTACTCAGACTACATGTACAGTGTAAACATGACAGCAGGCCATTGCAGCCACAGGTCTGAAGGTCTGCATTTCAAATGCTATAATGATGATTATGTCACAGTAGTATATTTCTATGGATGAAAAGCTAACATTGTAATCACATGATTTTTATATTTGGGCAGTGTGGTATTACAAGCCACAAGCAGTAACTACTGTAATAGTGAACTTTTCCATTGGAATACAACATAACACAAATTCTCTTTCATTTTACACTTTATAGACTCATGGTGACTGTTATTTGGGAATGTGCAACTGTTACTTTACATTTCAGACCACACCTCTCCACCTTTTAGAGCAGGATATCTGTTCATATCATAAAATATTGGCTGCACAAGGATCCATAATTAGGAACATATTTCAAATGTTGCTATTGCACAGATGGATAGTGGCATAGGATTTGTGTTAACATAACTTTCTAACACTTGTTTATTTATTGACTTCCATATAAAGTACTCGCCAGACAACCATGAATCCTACAATGACCAGAGCAAAGCAGTGATTTTTAAATCTGAATTTTCAATATATAGAAGTAGTATTGAAAGGTACTATACAGATATGCAGTTCCAAAATCATAACAAAGTATGATACAACAACTAATGGATCTATAACTTTTAAGGGTGCAATAAGAGTGCTTTACATAATTATTCTTACTTACCACATGCTTGTCTCATCCTCTCCAATCACCTAGCATGGTACCTCACATTCGAGGCCCTCTCTTCTGCAACTATGGAAAAAGGGAAAAGAAAAAAGCATTATCAATACCAGTGTTTAACATAGCCAGCTTAAGTATTTACAGGTAATACATGTAAATCATACTTTCACATCACCAGGGTTTACGCCGCCTGGCAATCCCCAATCCACTGACCAAGGGTATCCCTCTTTCTCCTACAGAGGTTGTCATAGTGGTGATGACACTGTTCACCAGTGTGGGGTATACCAGTTGCACTGGAAGGGCCCTTGTGGAACTATCCTAGGCTTCTGTTTGTATTGGGTGCCATAATAGTATTCCTAAAACAGGCATGAGCCATGATCCCTAACTAGGAACCCAGTTAAAATCTTGGACTCCTGGACACCCCAGCTTTGTGCTCTAAATCACACCCATTCACCTGTACCAGCCATTGCTACACAAGTCAAACCTAAATGTATAAAGTGGAATTCCTGATATTTCCCCTTTAAATACCATGGTTTCCCACAACTTGTGCTTACTGAGAGTGTGCACTGTCTAGATTTTGATACATTTGAAAATGTTGTGCACTGCTTACTGTCACACAAATCTATATTTATGTGATGCTAAGCTGCACACGCGTTTTTCAAATATATTGGCAAAAAAAAATCAACCGAGACAAATTCCCCTGTTGTTTCCTTACAATGCCAATTTATTTGGATATGCTGCAATATCAAACCATCAAAAAAAGTCTGCATGCCCTGGATTAGGGCCCAGGACCATATGCATGTTAGTCCAACACTTAACCATGTCACTACAAAGGTAGCGGCACCATCAAAGTAGTTTTAGTGCAGCTCCACTTAGTGGGTTTGGGTGATGCACAGCATTGTGTACTGATATGAATGGAAACCATCCTATTTCTACTTTTACATAGCTGGGTCATGTCTGATACATGGGTGGTCCCATTGCACAAACCAGGTAAGTATCGGCAAGTGCCATGTCCCATCGCACAAACATGCAGGAAGACTAAAAAAAAAAAAAGAGAGAGACAAGATAGGATAAGAGTTTTGGATTTTACATAATCATTCGGGATGGTGGATTTTCTTTTAGGACCACATACTGTTCTGATGGTGCATGATGAGGGCAGATTGTTGGTGCTTACATTATTCATTATTTGTGTTGTTCTATGAGGTTTTGTGGCCAATGCAACTGGGATGCACCATAAAACCTCATTTAGGCACGATGGACATTATGAATATGCATTACATGCTACAGACAACACTTTGCAGCCTTGTACAAATATGCACTCCATGTAGGCTCTACACGGAGACTACATGGAGAACACATGGAGTTTATATTGTCATAAATTCCATGTTTTTCTAAATATCTCAACAAACCAAGTGGCATATACACAACTGTTTAGCCTCATATAAAAGCGCTCAGCTGGACGAAAAAAAAATGCCAATGATAGTACATGTGTAACTTGAGTGGTTTCTGAAATATGGTAGGCTGTTTACAAAATAGTACAAACTTAATAGTTACTGTATTTACTGTGACTTATAAAATCCTCTTTAAGACCTAGAACCTAATGAATACTACTACCATAAAATAGATTGTGCTGAAGAGTTTGCTATTTACACTTTTTTAGTAACTCCTATCTTTCTACATTTGAAATATGAGGGTATAATTTTATTCTATCAAAGAGCTTAAGATCTACCTATTGGAAGTTACAGTGCAAATCTGCAGAGCTGCATTGGAGGGAATGAGTTAAAGTGACTTATGGTCAAACGTTTATACTACTACCTCACTTAAGAATTTCCTTCCAACCATATCCCATTCTCTAATATATTTTTTCGAAGACACCCTCCATCTTTATTTTGTCCACACATATCCCCATATAGCTTCACATTCAACAGGAAAGCCATATCAGCTTTCCTTTCAAATTATCTGCTTTTTTTTTCCATTTTACTGGTCTGGAAATCTGATATGCACATCATAATATTAGCAATGATTTCTTGCCTATATGGACCTACATCCATCCTCCTTTTTACTTTACATTTTCAACATTTATTTATACTCTGCCCTCGTTGCTTCTTTAGGATTTCAGTACCCCCCCACCCCAATTTCATAGCTTACCACTCCTGAGACTGAGAGGTGTCACTCCCAAAACACGAGTGCTACTTCACATATATTCAGAGATTATTAGATGTGAATAGCTTAGGAAATGTTTCATAAACTTTGAAACTTCTTGGTGGTTTCCAGTACTCACTCATTGTCTCATATTCCTATAAATCTTTTCTATTTATACCATACTGTTTCTTACAATCCACATTATCTGATTTATTTGAATAATGTGTCTTTTCCTTTCTCTTTTACATACCCATTCTTACTTCTCATCAGGATTCCTTATGTTTAAACCATCTACATTTAACATTTTTATCTTAGACTGTCTCTATGAATCATGTTTCACATATATTACTCTCACAACTATAAATTATGCCCCTGTTACATTATCTGTTGCCTTTTTCATCTAAATCTCTTGTTCAATGCCCCTTTATCCTGTTCATTCCTATACATTTTAGTTTCATTTGTGTATTCTCATTTTCTGCTAGATAGCTTATTAATTATAATATCTACAAGTTTAGCCTTTCATACCATGAATTCAGTCTTTGGTAAATAATTAAACAGTCCTATACATTTCTTTTACCTTACAGAATCCCATGCACCATTAATTAGATAGACAGATATATCAATAGAAAGATATAGATAGATAGATAGATAGATAGATAGATAGATAGATAGATAGATAGATAGATAAATTATAAATAGGTATTAGTAAACAGATGATATATACCTTCATATTGATAAATGGCTATGGAGGGAGACACATATCTTACTCTTTTTCTCTGTCTGTCAGTCTGTCTAGCTATCATTATTACAATTCATTCTCACTATTTATATGACTGTCAGTTCGCCTGTTCATCAGTCTATCCATCATTTTATGAAATCATGTTAACTAACCAAACATAAAATATGTGAACCTGAAAGAAATGGTTTCACTGAGCATCATATTAAACAAATTTCAAAGCCCCGTTCTACCTGCATGGGTGTGTGTGGGGGGGGGGGGGGGCTCACACATTCTTCACCTTATATATACTAACTTCATGGTTGCTGGACTACAGGGAAAGGGAAAGGTGGATGAAATGAATTTAGGTTTTCAGCGAAACAAGTTCATAGCCTTCAGAGTGAAATAATTACTTGTATAATTGTCTATCTATCATTCTATGTATATACAGTAACGTGCTAGGATATATGTTAAACATATACTACTGCCTCCAAGGCTGCACAGTGGGCTGCAGAAGGTTTTATTGTACTGCTTTTTCTTTCCTTCTTTTTTTCTTTTTTTTTTTTTTTAAGGTGTGTTTTTTTTTTTTTTTTTTTTTTGGTTGGGGGAGTTACTTTGATGTATATTGAGGATAACGTCTGCACCCCTTTTTGCCATATTAGATCATTTTGGTCTTCTGGGCATTTGCATTGTGCTTGTTTGAGTATGTGTGTGTCTGTGGGTTTGCATGTGAGTATGTACTTATGTGTTTGTGTCTGCATATTTCTGGACAGACATTTCTAGACAAGCAAAAAGTGGTATAACAAGTGAAAACAGTATGCTCTGTTTTGTGGTCTTTCTCCCTTCATAATGTTGTTTGAAGGTACAAAGGGGCATACCACCTTGAAAGTACACTTGTTTTTTCACTTTGTGGCATTAATGCATTTGTCATTTTAGAGTCTTAATGTATTGAGATCAGATCAGTAAAATGATTGTCCAACTGTGGGTGGTGCAGTGGTGCAGAAGTTTGCGCTGTTACCTCACAGCAAGAGGTTCTCTGTTTTGACTCTTGGCTGGGTGCCTTCTCTGTGGAGTCTACATGCCCTCCCTGTGCTCACATGGGTTCCTCTAGGTGCTCCGGTTTCCTCCCACATTCCAAATACATGCATCTAGAGCATTTCTCTCTGAGCCTCAACTGGAAATGGTCTCTTTCCCAGTAAACAAATGTTAAGTAAATTAAAAACTTGTACATAGTTTTATATCTGCTACATAAATGTATGCACACTGTGTATTCTTTCTGTGTTGTGGCCATTTAATTTCTTCATATTTACTACTCTGCACTTCCCTCATTTAATCATTTTTCTGTTTTTAACCTCCCTTCAGTGGTATAATTTTTTTGGATTGTGTTGCAAATACTTTTACTCATGTTGCTCCCTCTACAAAATAACTGCTGTACACATTATTGCATGTTTGCCTCTTCTCATCCACAAAACACAGGGTGTTTCATGTTTTTCACTTTAAAATATAGCTGCTTGAAACATGATTGCGTCTTCCCATCCACAAAACACTCAGTACATTCTAGCCCTGCACTACTTTGCTTATTTCATTTTCTGAGGAATGCATACTTCTTTCCGTGGAGTTACAGCCATTTCTTTCTACATTTACAATGTCTGCCATATCTACTGTACACACTCAGGAACAGTTACACACATTTTTTCATGTGTTTATCATGCCTTAAAATTACTGCAATACTCAGAATGTCTAATGATATTATTGTTTCATCATTCTAGGCCTTGCAATCTAAAGCATCTTTCTTCCCTTTGTCCAGTTTTCCTTAATTATTCATCTGTTCTTGTAACCTTCCTCAAGTTACTCATGTTTATTTGAAGTGCACACTTTAGATCTTCATTAGCCTTATTTTTTTTCTAAATAAGTTCTTTATTAGTGATTTTGTACATGTTCCCATTTACAACCGACAGAGTTTACCATGTGACATTTTAATGTGTTTTTTTCTAAAGGGGTTTCCATCTTCTCCTCAATAGCTGAGTTACACTTTTATCACCCTAATTGTTTTCTCTCAGTGCTGTACTGCTTACTTCTTTACCATGCTGAGGTCTGCATGGTCTTGCATATTGTTTTTAGAGTTTTAACAGTTTTCAATATTTTCAAAACTCATCTTACTTTCCTTACTCCATAACTAGAATTATTTGTGCATATTTACTTTTAATCTCCACACATTTACTATCTAATGCAATTTTAATTGCATGGCAGATCTGTACTTTTCATTTTTGTCTGTATTATTGACTATACAAGTTCCTCTAATATATCTCCACTGCATGGTGCTTAAACCTTAGATATACATATTCATTTGTACTGGCAGGCTTATTTGTTGATTACTGTGTACAAATCTCTTTTTTTATTGAATTTCAATATTTTCTTTCCATAATTAACATCTAATCATTATATTCTCTCTGGAAACTGTATCATTCTGTGATTTATCCTCCAGTGTAGTCGGTAAGTATGTTTTATTTGTTGAATAGGATAGGGCACTAATCTCAAAGTACTATTTTCAGACAGCTGTGGAGTACTTCCTGATTAAGTGATGTGTTCAGAATTAGATGACTATGTAATGGAGACTGAGGGAATCAAACCCTGGACAATTGGACCATAGGAAACAGATTGTTAACAGTGCCTTAATCCTCTGTGCCAAATACCAGATAGAATTGTAATAACTATGTCTTTTTTGACACTTTTTTTTTTGAACAATGTTTCTTTCCATGTCCTATTCTCATTTCTGGTTTTACCTTTGTACACTCACCCATATACTATAAATCTTCCTTTCTTAAGGGACTCTAAAATCAAGGCTAGTATAGATGACCTTTTGTTGATCATGTTTACTGATGACCGCAAGTTGGGGGCAATCACCAAATCCCCCAATGACACAGATATCTTTCAGAAAGGTCTGACTCAGACAAATAGTTGGTGCCAGAGTCATGACCTAAAACTAAATGAAAGAAAATGCATAATTTTACCCTTTGGGAAGTCAAATACACCTACAAATTACAACATTAATAGCACTTCCCTGACTGGACCCAGTGGTGAGGGATATAAGTGCACAGATAGAAAGTAACCTGAACTTTGACCATCATGTGGCCACAGAGGGAAATAAGTCTTTCTATATAATATAGCTTGTAAGAAAGGGTATGGCACCCAAATTCAAGGAGGTTGTAGTCCCACTGTACTTGGCCCTCATCAGACCAACAATTGAGTACAATGCAAGTTTTGGCATGTACCTAACCAGGCACTTGCAACAACTGGAGCTGCCTCAGAGGTATCTTACAAAAAACACTGTGTGTAAACAACATGTCCAATGTGGATCACCTAAAAGTCCTATCCCTTTATGCTGTCTCTTTCCAGCTAGTAAGGATTTATCTGTGCCTAACCTACAAAGCATTATTAAATCCAGTGCTAATGAAACTTTTACACATTTGCAAAACAAACAACATGGTATTACTCAATCCAATGATCTGAACTTGGTCTGTGATGTGAACAAGACATGCTAGATGGACAGATATGTGTCTAAGAGATTACCCCTTCTCCAGAACAGGCTGCTTATGCACATTAAGCAGAGCCCTTCCCTAACTATCCTCAAATGCAATTTGGATCAATGGATGAAGAATAAAAAAATCACTCCTGGGGTGGTGCGTATGAACCTTATGAACACAAGCAGTCTGTAAAATACTAAAAGGCATAAGCACAAATCTAAGCCATCCTCTAGTCCTGAGATGTCAAAAATCAGGATAAATCCAGGTAGTAATGACTAGGCATGTAAGGGCTCTTGAGCCATTAACCTAGTAATCTGCAATGAACCTATGAATCTACGGACATGTCTTCTGCTGATATACTTTCTGGCTTTTACAAGTCATAATCTGCCTACTCTGAGACAGGCTATCAAGTATCTTCCAGTGGTTCTATATTTCACCCCTAATTACCCTTCTTTAGTTTCCATTTCATGTTCTCATTTTCTTCTACGTTTGTAAAGTCATCCAGTATGCACTGTCCTTCATCCTTCTTCTGAATATTGTCCCTTTAAAATCTATCTGACTATCCCGATTGTGTTTTCTGCCATTTTGTTGTAACTCAACACTTTACTTTTTGAATACCTTCTCAATTTCCTTCACCTGCAATGATTCAGGGACCACTGACCCAGTGTTGTCCTAACTTTCACTTGCTGCTTCCTTGAGCAGTGAATCTTTCTCATTACTACATTTAACCATTTGGAATGTATCAATGACACCAGTGAACCACACTTTTAATAGTAATTTTGAATTGAACTGAAAAAAATATGGAACGCATTGCATTTGATTTTATTAACATCAATTAATGACTTTTTTGTTTCTGAGTTTCAATACATAAGTGCAGGGTCACAAATTTCTTGTATTTCTGTTCATTCAGTTTCTTTGGTAATGCAGATGCTGGTAAATGCTGATGTGTCACCCAAAACATGTCACCCAAAACATGTGAATCACAGGTTCGCCATCACTGCATTATTACACTGTTTATACTGCAGTTTTATTTTATCACCTCTTAAAATGTTAGTATATTTTCTGCTACAGATGAATGTACAGTCTTGTTTTTTCTCCTTCTTTCATGATCTGATTCCCCTTCCTTTGATATATCATTTCTATGATTTATTACCCCCACCCCACCAAAAAAACTGTCAGTAGAGCATATATGACTTAGATGAGAGCTACTGAAGAAAATTGCATTATGTTTCATTGTTCAATTCCCTAATTTTCCAGTAATAAACTATGATTTTAGGCCCTTCATCTAAGCAGACAGTGCATAATCACCCTTTAAATGTCATATGTAGCTAGTGGAAATATTTATACAGTAAATAAATATATAATGGGCCAGATTCACGAAGGCTTGCACGGAGTCTAAGAGTAGAGTAAGACTCCAGCAAGCCAACATGTCCGCCGAGCGATCCAAGAACAGCCGGCAGGGGCGTGCAACTGAGCTCTCCAAACTAGTCCTACACGGACAAGGCTGGGATATGCAAATCACCTCAGTTGCAGGTGAAAGCCATGCAAATGAGGTAAATTTGCAATCCAGGAAACCTGAACCTGTCCAAGTAAGAGTAGTGTTATTTGCAGAAATGTACTCAGTTGATAACTGAATACGGTTCTGCAAATAGCAAAAAGGAGCCATGTCAGCTGTAAAAAAAGCATGCATTCACAGGAGGAAGCATGCCAATGGCCAAAAATATGGCCATTGGCAATGGGAAGTGATGCAAATTAAAAATAACATAACTTTCTTTTTAATCCCGATTTCCAGGGTTTAACCGTAGCGCAGCACCCTAAAAAGCAGAAAATTAACAATTAAGATCCACAAATGTGGATTTCATAGCTAAAATTAATTTACAATGCAAGGGAGTGGCAGGCTGAAGACAACATGGCCACCGAGTAGAGGTTGCTAAGGGGGGAAGCTTAGTCTAAGAGATGTAACTAAGCATTAGCAGGCAATCCTATGCAAATGAGAGTTATGATAGTGAATCGGAAGTTCACATAGCAAATGAGCACAGTCAGTGGAGTGTAGGAGTAGGATAAGGCAAGTAACAGAGTAGAAGATAGGTGACATCACGAGGGGGGTATGTATGAAAGGAGTGTAGCTCATTGGAGCAGAGTGAGATGTGTCAGCTTACATTTACATAATAGTGAAAGAGGTGTGTTAACAGGTAGGCCAGGTAAAGTCAAGAAATCGAAGGTGTATGCTGTGGATAACACCAAAGTTTCTTGCTGAGCATGCATGCCCCCGTGTGTGCACCAGGAAACCTGAGTAAGACAGTGTGCGCATGTGTAAGCATGTGTGCGCATGTGTAGGCTTGAGTAAGCATATGTAAGACTCTGTAAACAGCTGTAAGCACGTTTGCGCTGGTGTGCACGTGTTTTAACAGGAATAAGAAAGTTTTAGTCCATGTAAGCATGTGTGCGCACATGTGAGCTGGTGTGCGCATGTTTGCGCTTGTTTGCACGGCGCTGCTCCCTGAGGAAACAGAAAGGGGAAAGGAAGCACAACAAATAGTAGGAAGTTAACCAAGCAGCACTAGCAGAGCTAGCAGGTGAAAACAATCAGAATCAGCCAATTACACAGGCATTACACTAGCCCAGCCCAGCCCAGCACTCAAAACTCAGCAAAAACATTCCAGTATGTATTTCTCAGACACACTGCAACACTGCAGTAAGCTAATAGAAGTGAAAACTGAAAAAGCTTTACTGAGACAAAGAAATGTTAGGGGCTGCCATTGCTGTCATAAGGCAACATATGCAACATGCTGAGGGTGGTGACAATGCAAATGCTGCTGAGCAACCCACAGTGAGGAGACGGAGAAGAGTGTACAGGCCTAGGGTAACCTACCAGGGGCTACATGAGCTGGAGATAATGAAGCACTATAGAGTGGACAGAGACCTCATGCAGCAAATTGTTGAGCTGTGCAGGCCACGCCTCACACACAGAACTAACAGAGGGGAACCCATCCCAGTGGAAATGAAGGTATGTGTTGCCCTAAGAATATTAGCAACAGGTACCTTCCAGAGACCAACTGGTGATATAATGGGGATTTCACAGGCATCAGCATCTTGGGTACTGCACCAGTTCCTGAATGCCATGGCAGCACATGTCGGTGATCATGTATATTTCCCCAATTCCTGTGAGGTATTGTCCAGCAATATGCATCTCTTCCAGCAAATAGTGGAATACCCTGAGGCAGTGGGTGCAATAGACTGCACGCAGATTTGCATCAACGCACCAGCCAGTGAGCGTGGTAGGGTCTACTATAACTGCAAGGTTTACCCCTCCATCAACTGCCAGGTTGTGTGTGATGCCCAGGGCATAATAATGAATGTGTGTGTGATGGCTGCCCTGGAACCTACCATGACTCCCATATCTGGCATCTGACACAGCTGTACCAGACAATTGCCAATGGGGACATCCCTCATGGTCACCTAGTGGGGGATGCTGGATATGCACTCGAGCCATGGCTGATGACACCCATCAGAAATGCACACACAGGAACGCAATAATGAGGCACATGCACAAACACGAAATGTAATCGAGCATATGTTTGGGCTGCTCAAGTCACAGTTCTGGTGCCTGGACACATCTGGTGGAGACTTGCAGTACTCACCAAATGCATGGACCCAAATAGTCATGGCATGTGCTATGCTACACAATATGATCCTGTGAAAACAGCTGCAGCAGGAGCAGTATAGGGCTGGGCACAACAGCCCCCCACCATTGCCTAGGCCATCACAGGCAGAGCGTGACACGGAAGAGGAACAACCAGAGCCTGCCCCAGTAGGCAGAAGGAGGCATGGCAATATGCTTTGGCCTTGGCAAAGTGGCAACGCATAGCATATACACTGGCTCAGTAGGAACCCTGGAAATGATACCTCTCTCTGACTTACACATATAGTAAAAGCGATGCCTAACTTGACACTACCTGTTAACAAACATGTATAGGGAGTGTAAAATGTGCATCCGACATAGGCAACCATGCAGCACCACCTGAGGCATGATTGCTATGTGTTAAGCAATATAAAGCACTGCTAAGCAGCTCTCACCACTATTTAGTATATGTAAATAAAATTGCACACACTAAGTAGCACAACTATAGGCAATGTTCAGCAGTATTGTGCACTGTCCAGCAATGTTGGGCAACATTGAGCAATGTTGTGCATGTCTGGTCAAATGTGGGTATAGTTAATCAAAAACAGGTTAACAAGTTCATATTTGCTTCACTTTTCTTGAAGCAGTCTGTTCTGGCATGTATGAAAATATGAAGCAGTGACAGTGCTCGAACTCAGGATACAGTGCACTATAGTCAGAGTACAGAACTACTAAACCATGACAGCATGTCAATGGTCAGCTTGTATGAAAAAATGTTTATAAGTTAATGCTAAGTATCTAATGGAAACCTTGCATGCATAGCATAATCCCTGTCGAGTTAAGACAAAAAGGTGAGGCCTGCAGTAATAATAGAACCTGATATTCAACACACATATAGTATAAATGTTAATATTGGTAATGTTCACACACATCAACAAATGTAGTGGACCTCAGACAGCAACATATTCCAAGGTCACACTGGGCGTGCTCAGACACTTGAAACTATGAGACAAATGTCAGGCAACAAAACACTGAAAGTCTGAACTGGGCATGCTCACACACTTAGGTCAAGTTTGAGTACAGCAGTGGGCCACACATATCCCTCAGTTGCAAGTGTCAACCCAGGAACCTCGCACTATTCACCAATCCACCATGTGCACACAGTGATATGACAACAGACACAATATAAAATAGTGAAATACTGTCACAATCAAATATGTTATGCAGAAACCTAGGTTGTTCATAGGAAGTGGTAAAGCAAAGAAGAAACAAAACCTACAATCAGTACAATCACTGAACAATGTGCATCCTGTACATTAGCATAGGTTCAGAGGTTGACAGTAGGCTATCTGCCCTATGGTAAGTAGAAGCCTAGCCACAGTGTGTTTGTAGTCTGCAATCACGCTAGATCAGTAGACTGTGCCTGTCAATAGTAGGTCACACAAGATATCTCACATATGTTCATTTCATTCTGCCTCTGTCTAGCAAGGACCCATAGCATATCCCAGGGCTAAACATATGATCACCTGTCCACCTGTGAAGATGTCACCTGTAGGTTGTCAGCATGGGTCTGTGCATATGTGGTACTGTGATCACATTCCCGAGTGAGTGGAGCCTCTGTGATGGTAATATGCCCCTCCAGCATGTCCTGTTAACATCATTGTTCATGTACCTGCCCCTGGAGCATGTAGCTGTAAGGGACATTGATATTCTCACATGGAGCCTGTCCATCAATGCTGTGATGGACATGGCATCAAACAAAAGGCACATACTGCATCCAAGTAGGCAGTAAGCAACTGAGGAGAGCTGGGGTTACCATAGCCAAACTGTGCATACCATCTGTGTGAGTCCCTAGATCCACTTGGTTATGTAAATCTGTGTACATTCCAGTTGCTTCAGGTGTTGGGTAAGGTACATCCAAAATGGGCCATTGTATCCAAGCATGTGCCAGATAACTACAGGGTCACAATGACCCCACCTGATCTGGATGTAAAACTGTATGGGATAAGGTTGCCTAAATAGAAGGGGTGTCCAACAACATTGGCAACATGAATGTCAAAGGCAAGAGTATTCATGTCCCCAAATCACAAACCACACACACTGTAAGTGATGTATCATCACCTATATGGTAATGTGTCTGCACAATGTTACTACCAAAGGTGATGACTATGCATCTAAAGTAAGGTAGCTGTAGGCCATGGCTCTGACACCAGTCATCCATCTTTGTGAGACCCTTTCTGAGGATGCCTGTGCCAGCTGTGGAGTCTAATATGGCACACAGTTTGCAGTCATCTGCAAACATGGTCATAGGTTCATAGGTTCATAGGTTCATACTAGGCTATCTGCCCTAGGGCATTTATAAGCCTAGCCAGAGTCTGTTTGGCTTTCGCCACCCATTTTAAATTAATTTTGCTATGCCCTTTTTCAAGGTTAGTATTCTGTGCCTCTGTCTAACAGTGACACAGAAGTGATACCCAGCATAAACCTACAATCTCCCATCCACTCATCAAGATTCCTCTTGAAGAGAGTCAGTGAGGGACTCTGCCTAACCTGGACTGGGATTTTATTCCAGAGTGAAGGGAGCCCCTGGGTTATGAATCTGTCCCTCCAGCATGTCCTATTTATTTCAGTGCTGAGGTTCAAGTCTCTTGAGCGCATAGCTCGATGGGATTTGGATTTTCTGAGGTGCAGCATGTCCATTAATTCTGGGTTGGACATGGCTTTATACGTCAGGCACAGATCACCTCTGAGCAGGTGGTATGCCACTGAGTAGAGCTGGAGTTTCTTTAACCAGGCAGCATATGGCATCTGTTTGAGCCCTTTGATCCTCTTGGTGAGGTACTTTTGGGGTCTTTCCATTTGCTGCAGGTGTCTGGTAAGGTACATCCCAAAAGGGGCATTGTACTCAATTATGGGCCTGATGAGGGATGAGTAAAGAGGCACAATGACCTCCCCTGATCTAGAAGTGAATCCCTTCATGATTAGGCGGGCTATATAAAATGTTTTTCTAACCACTTTGGCCTCATGGTTGTCAAATGAGAGATTGCTATCAACTTGGGTCCCCAGGTCCCTAATTACTTCATCCGTACTTAATGGATTACCACCTATGTGTTAATTTGTGGGCACTTTGTTTTTGCCAAACGGGATGACTATACACTTTTTAGTTTTTAGCTTGAGGCCATGGCTCTGGCACCAGTTGTCTGTTTCTATGAGGCCCTTTTGTAGGATGCTTGTGTCGGCTGGAGAGTCTATTATGTAGCCCAGTTTGCAGTCATCTGCAAACTTGGTCAGCCACAGTCCTTCCTTGTTAGCCTGTACCTCCGAGAAATATATACCGAACAAGAGAGGTCCCAGGACTGAGCCTTGTGGTACGCCACTTGTAACTGGTTTGGAGTCTGACATGGCTCCAGCAATTTTAACCATGTGGGTTCTGTCCTTGAGCCAGTTTGCAACCCATCTAGTGACATAGGGGTTTATATTTAAGCTGGTGAGCTTATCTATAATGCCTGAGTGGGGTATTGTATCAAAGGCTTTTGCAAGGTCCAGGTAGGCTGTGTGGACCACCTTGCCCTCATCAATGGCCTTGGTGACTGTTTCAAAGAAATCGATCAGGTTTAAGAGGCAGGATCTGCCCTTAACAAAGTCGAACTGGGTAGGATCCAGTGTCTGTAGGTCCCCAATATCTTTATTTATGAGGTCCATGATGATCCTTTCCATAGTTTTGCAGACCAAGCTAGTCAAGCTTATGGGGCGATAGTTTCCAGGATCCATTGAGGCACCACCTTTGTGGAGAGGGACCACTGTTGCTGTACGCCACTCTTTGGGTACATATCCTGTAGTAAGGCTGAGATTGAACAGTAGTTTTATGTTTGGGTTTAGTTCTTCTTGGAGTTCATGTAGGACGCAGCCTGGGACACCGTCTGGTCATCCATATTCCTCCTGTGTTAGCCAGTATGCATCAGAAATATATACAGAACAAGAGAGGTCCCAGAACTGAGCCCTGTGGGATGCCACGTGTAACTGGTGTATAGTCAGACATGGCACCTGCAATACTGACTATGTGTGTGCTATCCATGATCCAGTTAGCAATCCAGATTGTGACATATGTGTAGATATTTAATCTGGTGATCTAGGTAGGCTGTGTGGACAACCCTGTGTACATCTATGGACTTGTTAACTGTTTAAAGACATCAAACATCTGCAAGAGGCAAGATATGCCCACAGCAACACCAAATTGTGTAGGATCCAGTGTCTGTAGGTTCACAATGTGTATGTGTATGTGTTCCATGATGATACACTCCATAGCATAGCAGACCAGGATAGTTAGGCATATTTTATAATGTCCAGGGTCCCTTGGGGCACCAGTACTGTGTAGCAGGTACACCGTAGCTGTACACCATTCCATGGGTACACATCCTGTAGTAACTGTGATATTGAACAGTGACATAATGTGAATGTGAAGTTTGTCATGAATCTCGTGTATGCCACAGTCTGGGGCACTATCTGGTCCCACTGATGCTGTGTTGTCTGCTATGGAGAGGGCAGCACTCACATGTTCATCTGTGATGTCAGGGAGGCTACACCCTGTTGTGATGGACATGTGCACTGCAGGGGGGATGGTGGGGAAACATTCCCACTGAACTTGTTGTCCAGGATGTTCGCAGTGTCAGTGGGTTCACTGTATCATTTGTAATTATGCAGTAACTCACAGCATATCTGTGAGTTCCCACACAGGTCCCTGACATAACTAAATAAGGCCTTGTGATTGTCCATAGTGTCTGTTGCAATTGTCCGTTAGAAGTGGACCTTAGATGAATCAACAACTGATCGTAGCTATACCATAGTACTGATAAGAGATGCCTTCCAGATTGTGATTGTGCTCTATAATGTAGTAGCCTCATCCTGTCCCTGTACAGCTCAGTAATGGCCGTGGTCCAGTAGACAGCTCCCCTGCCTTTGGAGGAGTGAGTCTTGTAGTTATCTGGGATAGCATGATACATGAATTCCAGTAGTTGTCCATAGAATGTGCTTGTAAAGTATGAAGTTGTCTGAGCCGTAATTAACACTGTCCCTGGGTCATTGAGGGATACCACCTCAGTTTGTATAAGTGTGACATTTGCACATGAGAAGTATGTCACTGAGATCACATAGGATGTGTGTGTGTATGGGATATGTATGTCTAGTGAGATGAATGTATGTTCCAACCTTAACAATTACACGTATACCTCTGTTGTGGAACATAGAGTCCCCATGTGTGTGATGATCAGGTACCACATGTATAACCCCCTGTGGGTGTGGTGACCAGGTCTGCCCTAGCATTTGAGTGTAACAATCTTAGCAACTGTTGTGCGAGGGTGTCACTGCTTGAGTAGTATACACAGTCAATGTTTGTGTATTGGAAGTCACACAATATAATGGTGTTTGGTGAGACGTTCACATTCCCCAGTGTTCCCAGGAATAATAACTGTTGTGCCCATGTTTGGGAGTGTGGTCTGTAACAGTTTACAAACTAAAATGCAGTTTTGCCCACTCTCAGTTGCACATGTACGTTCCCCAATGCTTTGTGTACTGCTACCAACCTGCAGGTGTGTGTATGAATGATGTATATGGATCCCCCCCCTATTGTTGTTGTCCAGTCCGAGTCTTGTGTCTGAAAACCATGGTATGATGTAAAACCTATTAGTGCTGCTGTGCTTTTGTGAGCCTGAACCAGGTGTTTGTTACTGCACATATATCAACAGATTCCATACTGATGTGAGTCCTGAGTGCATGCATTCTGAGGGTTAGACATCAGTTGTTGAGCACCATTAGTCTCTGTTTCCTGTATCCTGCAACGACTATGGCTGTAGTTATGTTTTCTGACCCTTGCTTCAAACAGCCACTATGTGTGTGTCAAGAGCCTAAGGGAGTCTGTGAAAGCCTAGGGGTGACAGGTGCATGGCATCCATAGCGAATGTATATGGCATGTTGAGCATGTAATCCCAGGCTGACAGACACTGGATCCCCTGTGAATGACAACAATATGTTAGGCAACTGTTAAAACTGATCACGTCATGTGTATACTTTGACATAGTACTTGGTGAGGGTAAGATGTTACACAAGGTCAGGGTCATACTGTCCTGGGCTACATAATCAGAGAGCCCCTCTATGTCTCTTTTCATGTAGTCCAGGGAGGAACGTCTGAGGGTCTACACACCAGAATGCTCAATTATGGAGCCATATTTGTACTTGCAGTGGACTGACAACAGTGCATGTGTCATGTGGCATATCCTGGCACCCGACACACAGCACAAAGTGACTTTCACCTTGTTCAGCCTGGTGAGTGGGATGTCAGTGTGACGGACAATTACACTCACCTAATACAAGTGTATGAGCTGTTTTGTGTAGGCCTAAGGGCAGTGACTGTGTGGCACAATGACTTTGTGAACTATGTGATGATATGTGTGTATGGTTGTGTGTTAGCAGTTGTTTGTGTGTCTGCTTTGGATGTCTCAGCTGCTTAGGCAGAGTATATTTAGATGCTCCAAGTATGTCATTGTGTGTCAATGTATATGGTTTGCTGTTGTCATAGGTGCATGTGTGACTGTATTTGTGGTGCGTGTGGTTACCTTCACCACCCGATAGACTGTGCCAGTCATGGCTTGGGAGAGCTCAGCCTCCTGTCTGTCTATACATTTGCATCTCTCACAGATATCTGAGTTTGTTGGTAGGAGGACAGTGTTACCTGTGTACATAAGGCAGTTGTAACAATGCATCAGAATTCCAATATGCACCAGCTGGACTGGAGAGTACACACAAAACCGACCTTTGGACATGCCAGGATATGATGATGATATACACTGTTGACTGATCACAAAGGATCAGTAGTGTGTCAAGTGTGTAAAAGAGTATAACAGGGTTTTAGTGTTCAGGTTTGTTGTTGCTGTGGAAAGATAATCTGCAAAGCAGTACAGACAGAAACATTACACCTCCTTCAGCTATGTCAGAAATATCGATGTACAGTCATATATGTCCTGAGTCAGGGTCAACTGTACCTGACTGGCAATGTCAACATCCTGTCGGACAGGCCCATACATACATACCCACCTCCCAGTGACAAAAGTCCCTAACATCATACCAGAAGATATCACATGTAGAATGTGTAAACTGGTCCTCCCAATGCCAAATGAATCCCATCACGTGGATAACATTGTTTCCCCATATGTGTCATAAGTGAACGACAGGACAAACAGACACTGCACCCAAACAGTCTGTTGAGCCTCACACTCTCTACAGGATCTTACACCATTGAATGTGTTACAGCAACATGTGGCACACCCCACAAGTGTTGGTGCACAACAGACCATGGGAACTGTATTGCTATAAGCCTACGAAGTCCGAAATGCTAGTCCATGGAGTCTATCATGACTGCAGTCAGGAACAGAGATATTGTAAACCGACAAACACACAACACAAGCATCTGTGGTATGTTAATGAGCACATCATGTTCCCCAAACCTGCTAGATATCTTGCAAGGCAGCCACCCAGGACAAACATCACTAACAGGAGCAACACAGGTCCCACATAGACCTTGAATAGCCCTTTACCAACATCAAAGACACATGTGGTATCCACAAAACCTACAATCCGTGCATGAATATGTATCGTCATATGAAGGAATGGTAATATGTCCACAGATAGATCACACCAGGTATGAATTGTGTATTCCTGTTCAAGATGTTCACACCTGCTGACCCACAAGGTTCATTCATGGGATTGCATAACACTACGTGCACACACATAACCATGTCCAGTCTGATGATGTCAGCAACCTACAAACATAGCATGTGAATAGAAACCACACAGTAAAGCATGTAGCATGTTATGTTAATGCGTATATCACTACTACCATAGCATAGTTAGGTAGGGGGTTGAATCCTGCAATTGCTGAGTGTGTGTGAGATTGGCTCTGAGAGGAGTGGCCTTTCTGGAGACTGTGGAAACACATTAGGAGTGATGAATACCTCTTTGCCAAGTGTGATGATGTCAGCATCCTACAAATAGAGCTTTGGAAATGAATGCTCCCAGTAAAGCAAATAACACGTTTTGTTAATGTGTATCTCACTAGTGTCATAACATAGTCAGGTATGGGTTTGAGTCCTGCAGACGCCAAGTGTGTGTGTGGGGGTGTGTGTATGTGTGTGATTTCCTTTGAGAGGAGTAGCCTATTTGGAGACTGTGGAAACACAGTTTAAAAGAGGTACATCCCTCTTTGGAAAGTCTGATGATGTCAGCATCCTACAAATATTCAAGGAGAACAGAAACCACACAGTAATGCATATAGCATGCCATGTAATGCGTATCTCTCCAGTAGCATAAACTAGATAGGTAGGGGTTTGAATCCTGTAAATGCTGAGTGTAAATGTGTGTGTGTGAGGCTGCCTTTGAAAAGAGTGGCCTTTTTGGAGACTGTGGAAATACATTAGGAGTGGTGAATACCTCTTTGCCAAGTGTGATGATGTCAGCATTCTACAAATAGAGCTTTGGAAAAGAATGCTCCCAGTAAAGCAAATAGCACGTTTTGTTAATGCGTATCTCACTAGTGTCAGTACATAGTCATGTAGGGGTCTGAATCCTACCAACGCCAAGTGTGTGTGTGTGTGGGGGGGGGGGATGTGTGTGATTTCCTTTGAGAGGAGTAGCCTTTTTGGAGACTGTGGAAACACAGTTTAAAAGAGGTACATCCCTCTTTGGAAAGTCTGATGATGTCAGCATCCTACAAATTTCAAGGAGAACCAAAGCCACCCAGTAATGCATATGGCATGCCGTGGTAATGCATATCTCTCCATTAGCATAACATAGCTAGGTAGGGGTTTGAATCCTGTGAATGTGTGTGTGTGAGACTGCCTTTGAGAGGAGTGGCCTTTTTGGAGACTGTGGAAATACATTAGGAGTGGTGAATACCTCTTTGCCAAGTGTGATGATGTCAGCATCCTACAAATAGAGCTTTGGAAAAAATGCTCCCAGTAAAGCAAATAGCGCATCATGTTAATGTGCATTTCCCAAGTGTCATAACCTAGTCAGGTAGGGGTTTGAGTCCTGCAAATGCTGAGTGTGTATGTGTGCCACAGGTGGTCAATGTAGTGTGGGTTTTGCTTTTACTATGGTATGACATATGTTTCAAACAGTATGTGCATTGCACACATCGGGTATCTGCGTGTCAAATAGATTTGTGTACATGTGACCTCAATCAGTAGATAGGTGTGAAGTCTGCGTACTACATGAATAATTTTGTAACCTTTGACAGATTGTGCCACTGCTTCTCAGATCAAAGGCCACATATGTATGTCTGCATCAAGACCAGCCAATGTAGTTACCCGTGGCCAAGGACATCTCTGCTACACACATCCATGACACGTACTGTAGAGTACTGTGAGTGAGGGTAACTGCACAACAACTGGCAATAATGGGCAGTCATGATAGGTGTCCACCAGC
Source organism: Protopterus annectens (assembly GCF_019279795.1). Lineage (NCBI taxonomy): Eukaryota > Metazoa > Chordata > Ceratodontiformes > Protopteridae > Protopterus > Protopterus annectens. The sequence goes on along the minus strand of NC_056731.1, from coordinate 1,054,712,608 downwards.
CCTGTGGATATGTATGCAGGCCCCTACTGTGTTATGTGAAACACCGAGGGACCCCACAATACCTATGGATATGTGGATACCAAGGGACAGATTACATAACACGTGTCTGTCTGTATACATTGGTACCCAACATACATGTTCAGGGCTACGACCTATGTGGTACTGTCGGGATAGTATGTACAGTAAATGTGGATGATCATGCCATAGATGGTGTACTGCTATACAGCATGTATTGGACAACAGGTATCTGTCTGTATGATACCCTTGTGTAGAATATGCGTCCCATATAGGGAATGCAGTGTAGGCCAATGCATGCATTACCAGATGTGGATGGACATATCCCTAGTATGTTTTCATGTACCGAAGAGGGCTTTTTACCACACAGGTGTGGTCCCAGGAATGTGTGGTGGTCAATACCACTGGTTACTGTTATAGTATAGTATTGGAAGGATCCAACTGTTACTGAGTTCCCTACAACTGTGAGTCATTTGTCAGGACATCATCTAATGATTGGTTATAGTCATGCTGTTGAGGTGGTGTATACTGCCAGACTGCAGATCATTGACAGATATCAACAGTATCATCCACAGCATAGTGCCAACCCATGTCATACACACATGTGTACCCATGTTAGTACATATCTGTAGTAGAATGCATACTGGCCATCGAAAGATACCATGAGATGTTAACAATGTGTAGAACAGGGTATGTCGCACATCCCACATGTCCACTATGCACGTACATGCAGACAGTGCACACACACCATGTTCACGGATGTACACCTGCTAATTTGTAATGTACACATCACACACGTACTGTCCACTCACCAACACATGCTGGCAAAAGTGTACACCTCAGCCAAGTGGCACATGGGTGGACAATACATACTCAGACCTAACACTGGTGTAAACAATGCTACAATGACTATCAGAGCTGTGATGCATAATGCCTGCTCAGATATACCTACAAGGATATCAGTACACGTTCCTGTTGGCAACTTGCTACTATTGCTACACTGCTATGATGTCACCCTGTGCATCAGAACCATGTTAGCCTATTCCTGCATCAATGTGACAGGTGACAGGAGGTGGCCACTACGGGAGTGGCTGTGATCCGTGGTCCATCCACGACAACTGCCAGCTGATGCTGTTGCTGGCATGCATCTGCGTCGGCTTCTCATCCTTCCCTGGTCCTGGCTCATGGCTAACACATTGTGGAGGACATCTAATGTCTCCCTCCAGTGGCTATCAATGACCTCAGTGTAATTCCGGATGGCACCAGCAAGGTTACGGATGCTGTGATTGATAGCAGTGTAATGGGCCCTCTGCGCCCTTAGTCCCTGTTGGGTGTACTGTTCCATACGTGCTTGTGCCTGCATTACAGCCCGGAACATACTGGAGGTTGTAATACCTCCGGGTGCACATCTGCCAGGGGCAATACGACCAGTGGTGCTCCCCCGCGAACCCCTGGACATCCACCTATGTGGTACCATTCCGGTAATCCAGCTATGGCTGTTGTGAGGGGATGCACATGCCATAGGTACCACACTCTCCTGGTCAATGCCAACTGTATGTTGTCCCACAGCTACGGCCATTGGTGACGTGGGATGTATTGGCAGTATGAGTGTGCGCATAGATGGGGTTCACCGCTGTGTACTGTCGATTGGTGGACCAACGACAGACCCTGTCAGACCTTCGTGTGCCACAATACATGTCTCATCATCTCCACTATTAGTGGCGGTGACATCAGGTTCCCTGCTACATTCAGCCACGCCTAACACAGCACCTGTGAAAGGAAGACAGGAAACGCACTTTTCAATCTGTACATGATGTTAGCACACATGCACACATGCACACATGAACACATGAACACATGAACAGGAACACATGCACACATGAACACATGAACACATGCACACATGCACACATGAACACATGCATACATGAACACATGCACACATGCAAACACAAACGCATGCACACATGAACACATGAACACATGCACACACGAACACATGAACACATGCACACATGCACACATGAACACACGAACACATGCACACATGCACTCATGCACACACGGACACATACACACATGAACACATGAACACATGAACACATGCACACATGAACACATGCACACATGCACACACGAACACATGCACACATGAACACATGCAGACATGAACACATGAACACATGCACACATGCACACATGAACACATGCACACATGCACACATGCACAGAAATACACTGCCCTCCACAGCACATACACACACACCAGCAATCCAACACATACACAATAGTGGGTAATGGTGGGTGACAGTATCAGAAGGCAAACAGTCACCACACATGTGTCAGCAGGCAGACCATGTGTTGCTCAACACCATGCAGTGCAAGTGTAGACAGCCCTATCTAATGACATTATACATGGCTTTGATGCATGTGTGTAGTTGTGCAGTGATTGGCTACACCCTGGAACACAATGTGTACATGGACACAACATTTGCGGAGAGGGACCACTGTTGCTGTACGCCACTCTTTGGGTACATATCCTGTAGTAAGGCTGAGATTGAACAGTAGTTTTATGTTTGGGTTTAGTTCTTCTTGGAGTTCATGTAGGACGCAGCCCGGGACACTGTCTTGTCATCCATATTCCTCCTGTCAGGACGTCATCTAATGATTGGTTATAGTCATGCTGTTGAGGTGGTGTATACTGCCAGACTGCAGATCATTGACAGATATCAACGGTATCATCCACAGCATAGTGCCAACCCATGTCATACACACATGTGTTCCCATGTTAGTACATATCTGTAGTAGAATGCATACTGGCCATCGAAAGATACCATGAGATGTTAACAATGTGTAGAACAGGGTATGTTGCACATCCCACATGTCCACTATGCACGTACATGCAGACAGTGCGCACACACCATGTTCACGGATGTACACCTGCTAATTTGTAATGCACACATCACACATGTACTGTCCACTCACTAACACATGCTGGCAATAGTGTACATCTCAGCCAAGTGGCACATGGGTGGACAATACATACTCAGACCTAACACTGGTGTAAACAATGCTACAATGACTATCAGAGCTGTGATGCATAATGCCTGCTCAGATATACCTACAAGGATATCAGTACACCTTCCTGTTGGCAACTTGCTACTATTGCTACACTGCTATGATGTCACCCTGTGCATCAGAACCATGTTAGCCTATTCCTGCATCAATGTGACAGATGGCAGGTGGTGGCACAGGTGTCATCATATGCACAGGGTGTGTTGTAGGTTTGCCAGAGCCCGACATTGACCCATCTAATTGGCATGTCTGTGTGTGTGTGCGGGTGCGCGCGCGTGTCTGTGTGTGTGTGTGTGTGCGTGTGTGTGTGTGTGTGTGTGTGTGTGTGTGTGTGTGTGTGTGTGTGTGTGTGTGTGAGGGACAACAGTACTGCATGGGCCAATGTTGATGTAATGTGTGTGTGTATGTGTGAGCCCTAGTTGTATGGTAAATGTGTGCGTGTCTGCATGCACACAACTCCACCATGTGGCAGCCATATAAGGGCGGTTGTGGGACAGCCACAGACTGTACCTGCTAGGCTGTACAGATTACTGTCTTTGGCCACGGACACCGTACCTGTGCCTAGCAGGGGAGCTACAGGCAGTATCGGGTACCAACCATGTCTGGGTGCTATCATCAGAGGCAGAGGTATGATGACTCGACCCATGTCCCTGGTGGGACTGGCCAGCACCACGTGCACATGGTCTAGTAGGATGGTCAATGGACAGGCCAGCCCCAGCATTGCTGGGGCTGGTACTGCCACTACGGGAGCGGCTGTGATCCATGGTCCATCCGCGACAACTGCCAGCTGATGCTGTTGCTGGCATGCATCTGCGTCGGCTTCTCATCCTTCCCACATGGTCCTGGCTCATGGCTAACACATTGTGGAGGACATCTAATGTCTCCCTCCAGTGGCTATCAATGACCTCAGTGTAATTCCGGATGGCACCAGCAAGGTTACGGATGCTGTGATTGATAGCAGTGTAATGGGCCCTTTGTGCCCTTAGTCCCTGCTGGGTGTACTGTTCCATACGTGCCTGTGCCTGCATTACAGCCCGGAGCATACTGGAGGTTGTAATACCTCTGGGGGCACATCTGCCAGGGGCAATATGACCAGTGGTGCTCCCCCGAGAACCCCTGGACATCCACCTATGTGGTACCATTCCGGTAATCCAGCTATAGCTGTTGTGAGGGGATGCACATGCCATAGGTACCACACTCTCCTGGTCAATGCCAACTGTATGCTGTCCCTCAGCTACGGCCATTGGTGACGAGAGATGTATTGGCAGTATGAGTGTGCGCATAGATGGGGTTCACCGCTGTGTACTGTCGATTGGTGGACCAATGACAGACCCTGTCAGACCTTCGTGTGCCACAATACATGTCTCATCATCTCCACTATTAATGGCGGTGACATCAGGTTCCCTGCTACATTCAGCCACGCCTAACACAACACCTGTGAAAGGAAGACAGGAAACGCACTTTACAATCTGTACATGATGTTAGCACACATGCACACATGAACACATGAACAGGAACACATGCACACATGCACACATGAACACATGAACACATGCACACATGCACAAACGAACGCATGCACACATGAACACATGGACACATGCACACATGAACACATGAGCACATGCACACATGCACACATGAACACATGAACACATGCACACATGCACACATGCACACACGAACACATACACACATGAACACATGAACACATGCACACATGAACACATGCACACATGCACACACGAACACATGCACACATGAACACATGCAGACATGAACACATGCACACATGCACACATGCACACATGAACACATGAACACATGCACACATGCACACATGCACAGAAATACACTGCTCTCCACAGCACATACACACACACCAGCAATCCAACACATACACAATAGTGGGTAATGGTGGGTGACAGTATCAGAAGGCAAACAGTCACCGCACTCGTGTCAGCAGGCAGACCATGTGTTGCTCAACACCATGCAGTGCAAGTGTAGACAGCCCTATCTAATGACATTATACATGGCATTGATGCATGTGTGTAGGTGTGCAGTGATTGGCTACACCCTGAAACACAATGTGTGCATGGACACAAAATTGCTGTGCAAGTATTATCTGCTCTTCAATGTCATGTGCACCATCACTCAATGGTATACATACCATGGCTGCATGTGTCATCTGTATGACATATAGATTGACATGTGTGATGACAGTGTCTGTGTCCATATCACATAATAGTGGGCACAGGTATAGCAAAGGCATGCAATGTACAGACATGGTATGAGTGGTGCATGTAGACGTGAAGGAATCCCAATGCACGACATGGACATTGCACAGTGGTTATGGTGCGTGTGGGACATATTGCAGATATGTTGTTGCTAGCCATGACATGGCATGCTACATGACTGCAACATTAAACACCACACATTCCCAATGTGTGTCATATGACCTATACACCCAATAGCATTCCAGGACATATATGTGACTCTTTGTACAGATGGTGGCTGTTGTGCAAAATGTGTATACTAGCATATGTAAGCACACACACAACATGCTATGCATGGTGTGTATAGGTGCAAATGTTTGCACACACAGAACAGTGAGGTTCACAGCAAAGACTGCTATGTGTAGTACTGTGGTCACTGTAACTGGATGGGGTGTAGTACCATGTGCCATCATCATCATCATGCATCTTGTGGTCAGTCACGGCTACTACTGTGTGACAGACCACTGCCTAGCATGCTGTACCTGAACTGCAGTGCCATGGATATGTTCACTATTACACAGCCACTTTGTACATGGGTGTATGAAGTTCCCAGTAGGGAGCATTGCCTAACATGACTGTGTTATGTGTTGAAGAGTGTTGCACAGCCCCATGATAGGCCTCTACCCCCTGAGGTACATAATGTGTGTGTGGATGACATGTGGGATACTGACGTGTGACCTTACAGCGGGTGTGTGGTTATGCCATATGTAGCATGACTTGTGTACTGCATGTGATAAATGTCTTATGTTGTGTACAGGTGTTGCAACTATGCCTATCTAATGTGCAGTATGGTGTTGCCACAACTGTGTGTCATGCTCTGTGTATTGCATGTCATTGAGGCAGCTACTGACATTACTGAGCTGTGCAACATCTCACAGCAAACATGCATGGCATGCATTATGAGTAGGTGTGTTATGCGTACATGGCCTACACCTCACCTATGACATGCATATTTCATTACCAACATTGCAGGTATAACACACTCACCAGCATGGATCGGCTGCCCTGCCACCACACCAGAGGGAACTATGAGAATATGAGAGGGTTCATCAGTGGCCACAACTGTGGCATTGCTACAGTGGGTATGCTAAACTGCAGTACAACAACAGTCAACTGTCACAGGTGTAGGGATATTATACAAACTATCTGTATTGCACAACAGTAGGCAGCGGAACTGTTAAACACACAGTACACATCTCACGTACACATAATCTAACAATACAGTTAACTGTAGTCTACAGATAGGGCATATTACCTGCTTGCTCCAGGTGGATGTGCTGGGTGGCTCCGGCCTCCATTACAACACATATCAGAGGTTGCCATAGCTGTTGTCCAGGAGCCACCACGTTTAGGAGCAGCTCCTCCGCTCTGGTGAGGGGGGGTGAATGGCCACCCCACCACCTGTGGCAAGTTGCTGTCTTTGGATATCAGACGCACGCCACCGGACTTGTCTAATTAAATCACTGCAGTGATGGCGTACCTGCTCATATGTCCAGTTATGCATGCCTATGTCAATTTCCTGACTAACAAGTTCCTGCCACAGTGCAATCCGCTCCTGCTGGTGCTGGCTGGTTCTGGAGAAGAGCATAGTGTACTGCTGCAAAAGGCTGTTGACTATCACCTCTTCTTCTCCTGCAGTGTAAGCTGGATTACATTGGTGGGCCATCTGGCTGAAAAAGATATGAACAATATGTTTGAGAGTGTCTTGTGGCACACTTTACACCTTTTCGCACAGATATCACTTTGCTGACATATATACCATCCTATTGTCTGTCAGTGGTTACACACGTTCAGTAACACTTACTGGTTCTCAGGCCACAACTAACTAACACTGCCTGGCAGACTGTATATATCAAACTACTATACGACAGTACCCGACACACTGTTTGTGCCACATTGCACAACCTCAAGACAGGGGTGTATATCACACCAATGCACAAACAGAGATGTCATCCATTGCAATGGATATAAAGTACAGGTACAGTAGTACCAATCAAACATCCTAGTCATTGATGCCATAGCCCTGCCTAACAGATGTGTCCAGTTGTTACCATAGGTGGCATACTGCTGTAACAGACTATAGATGTTGCTGGATACACACGTTAACCCTGTAACACACATATGATTGCAGCCATTGTACAGGTATAATCACACACACACATCAGGCAAACTTACAACACACCACTGTATGCCAACACAGATGAGCATTACCTGTGTACCATACAGTGCTGTGTACCACTACTTGCACACCCTTATGCCTGCAGTCTGTCGTCTGTGCAGACTACAGGAAACATGCATGATAGTGTTTCCAAACAATGTGAATGCACACCATACTGTGCTATTTAGTCCTACAGCTTCAGGTAGTACTACAGTTCATATTGGTGATGGATTCACCTGCAGTACCACTCACTAAGCATACATGTATTGCTTTAGCCTACAATGAGACACCACATTCATCAATGGAGAACTACGTCACATCATATGCCGTACTACTATGTCTGCCTAACAGTACATTACACATCAGTTGCTGTCCTGACAGCTAGGTTAGGCACTACCATGTCAGATACAACATCACACTAAGCTATCACACATTTACAGACCTTGCTCACATTCAGTGTTACACATATTCAACCTCACATAGCAGCTATTGCATTAAGTACATGTGTGAGTGCATAGTGTCATAGGTAGGTAATATGCTATTGGCCCTAGGGCCTACGGCAGCCTAGTCATATGCTACCCTGGCTTTTGACACACATGTACTTTGATTTCACTTGCCCCTGCCAACCTGAACCACAGAGGTGTTTCCTGGGGTGTATTAACATTCTCCCACACAATCATCAGGGGTATTTATAACAACTGCTAAGGAGGAGTTGTGCTTGCTATTGCTATGTGGTCTATTCCAGTGTATGGCATATGTCTGAGATGGGAACCTATCCCTCACACATGTGCTGTTTAGTGAGCTGACAAGGTTTAGGGCCCTAGAGCATGTAAACCCGAGGGATTGTGATATGTTGCCATGGTGGTTGTCACCCAGCCATGGGTGTGACATAATTCTGTAGGTCCGGCAGAGATCACCTCTGTGTGGCCAGAATGCAATACAGTGTAGTTGTGGTTTTGTGAGTCAGTCTGCATAGGGCATCTGTTTGCGGACAGTATTACCCTTTGGGAGGTCTATCTGTGGCCTGTTCACCTGGTGTAGTTGTCATGTGAAGTACATACCACACAGGGCATTGTGATGAGTAGAGGGGAACCCTACCCTATACTTCCATAGATGACACACCTGTTGTCATGACACATACCACACAGACAGATTACAGGTGTAGTGTGGCACTGTCTTCATTACAGTGGAGGCTACTGTCCACCTGTGTCCCATGTTCCCTTATCACACCTTCACTGTTAGGTAGATCTCTGCCAATGTGTTAGTTAATGGGTACACTGTTTTGGGAAGGTGGAATGGCAATGCAGTATCAACACTTGTCTACAGCCATGCCTTGTTCACCACACACCTGTTGCGGTACATATGACCCAGTGTCTCTCTGTCTCTCTCTCTCTCACTCTATATGTGTATATATATATATATATATATATATATATATATATATATATATATATATATATATATATATATATATTATATATGCATATCTATACACATACATGTACACATCCATTGCTGTATACATGGATGTACATATAGGCACATGTACAGTCCACCTTTCATGGTGGGGATCTCACTTATGTGACAGTTGTGGGATGTACAGTTATGTGATTACATTGCACAGTGTTGTGCAGAATGCATGTGGGTGTCCTCAGCCCTTGTAGCATTAGCAGGCCTCACTGACTGTAACACATCAGATCTGACAAATCTGTCCCACAGCATTTAACCACCACATGACATATATCAACACTACCATAGCTAGCCTTAGGCATAGGCCTACTGGGTGGCCACCTAGGGCGCCGCTCTAGCAGGGGTGCTTTTCCACTATTTATGTGGACACAAGGATGGGGCACCAGGAAGTGTGGTAGGGTGTGCCATGGGGCCCTTTTGCCTAGGGCACCAGTTGACCTAAGGCCACTCCTGCACACTGCATGCTGTCTTCTAGGCCACACACTATGACCTACATGGATATATGCACATATCAACATTCACTGACAGATAGCTGTCCACCCTTCACTAACAGTTGCAGTATGTCCCTTGCTCTAAGCACATGTGCAGATACAGATAGATACATACTGCTGCCACACATGGATGATTTGCATTGTGTAGAGTACTCTTCGGGAACATCTACAACATGCAAAAACATACATTTGAGTTACATACCTTACCTTTGTATTTCCCTGCTCCGTGTGTTACAGTTTTGTATTTTTTTTTTTTGCTGGTTTGTTTTGGGTTTTTGCCCTCTATTTAACCTTCAGTCTCTGTTTCTCCCTCTCTTCTGTCTCTGTCTCACTCTGTGTGCGTGTCTCTCTCTCTCTCACTCTCTATCTCACAACACCTGCAATGATATAATTGCATGTGTGGACTGCAGGTACAGCCTGCTTTTCTAGGTATCTGCACTTGTGCATGTGACAGCCTCTGCACCAATTGCTGCCCACCATTCAGTAATTGCATGCAGCCTGCTGTTTGGTGATTGCATCACAAACTGTGATTGCAGCCCACTGCTATAAAATGCTAGATTAGGTAGGTGTAGCCCTTTCAGATTTCAATGGTGGGGCCCATTCTTGTTTGCTCTGGACACCGCTGTGTCAGTCTGAAGGTTGGTATATGTCCCTTATCTGATGCTAGGGTTGTAGCCAGTTATGTACATGTTGTACTCATACCTGCATGTTGCTGATTCCAGTACACACATCTCAGTGTAGACATGTACGCACCCCTACAAATGCTAACACAGGATACATGGGAATATGTACTTTTTTCTCACTTACACAATTAACTGCCATAAAAATGTGGTTATTGCACTGTATTCCTGTGGCCAGTGTTTATCCTGGTCTGATACTGTGTGGTGTTTGTAAGGTGCTACTGTAACATTATTCCCTGCTAGGATGGCTGGTTCTCCTTTCACAGTCATGTCATGCAATTCCACCACCACTGCTGGTAAAGATCCACAGAAAAGGGTTTGTGTTATACCATTCCTAATTTCCATTTACATTCCCTCATTGTAATGCATGATATATTTATTTCAGAACCAAGTTATTTGTATATCTGCTGTGGCTTAGTGGTAATTCATGCAGTCTGTTGTGTCAATGGTCTGGGTTTCGACACTGGCAGTGTTTTTTTTATTTTGCTGCCCAGCAGAACAAGGGCCCTGCCATAGAGTGACTAAGGCACTTTTAAGCAGTAGTAAGTGGGTTTGCACGACGCTTAGCGACGCTTAGCTAAGCGCACAAATGCACACACTCACTTAAACCAGCTTACTACTGCTTAAAAGTGCTTACTCCCGCTAACCCCCACAATAATTTCTTTGAAAGAAAAGAAAATGGGGAGATAGGAAAGTGGTAAAAAAGGGGGCACAGAGAGAAAAAGACAGTAGGAAAACAAGCTCGGGATGTGCAGGACGTGTGTAGGGAAGGTCCTTAGCTGCCCATTTTTTTACCAACAACCTCTGTGCATATGTTGAAACTTTGGAGTGTAATTTGAAACATTCCACCCTGAGAGAGGGGTGAGGACAACATAGTTTGTTGTACTGCCAATTAGAATTATCAGTGTACATGTCCAATGGACATGTGTGCAAAATGGGAAGTTATGTATGGGGCGTAATTTTTTTTCGGGTACAAAGTGCCCTTTTTTTTTTTTTTTTTTTTTTCAGGGGAGAGTGGAAAGTGAGGTAGAGGAATTAGGTATATTTGGGGAGGTAGGTTGGGTAGGTAAACAGACAAGACAAACAAGATGCATACAGGGGCGGAGTATGACACATGGGGTGGGTAAACACAATTGACGGGGATGGATGTTTGGAAATCGCATGCCCATGAGCCCACAGATGGTAACAATGGGACTGAAATCCCCACCCATGGGCAGTCACCACTGGACCTTCACAGACCCGAGGGTCACTGTGCTGGGGGCTGAGTAGGAGGGTCAGGCTCACCCGTGAGTCACGCCACTCTCGCCTCGAGCTGGCATAGGGGATCAGTGACTAAACGCTGGATCTCCCTACGCACCACAACCCGGAGTCTTCAGAGTGTGACAGGAGGCCCTTCTCCGCCCACGCATGCAGGGGGGGTGAGCCCCATCCCCTGCAGTGCTTCCATCTGAAGGTGGCACAGGACCAATGGAGGAGGGTTGCCCAGGCTGGTGCCTGGTGCAACTGCCAGCTGAGGTGGGACAGGTGGGTCCGTTGGGACCAGCCTTCCCATACGTTCTGTGATTAGGTGTGTTTAATTACAACATAGACAACAGCATTCCAAGTTAGTTGTAACAGCATGTAGTAATATTCCCATTAACCCAACACACCAGGGTTACAACAGTTGAACAGCAAGCATAACACATGCATGTATTGAATGACAGTGGACATTCCAACAGCATGCAGGGATGATTGGTGGCAACAGGCCACCAAGATTGTGGTGTTTTAACAGGGGACATGCATCAAAGTAAGTGCAGATTTTTTATAACAATAGGACATATGTCCCAACAAATATTATAAGATTACACATACCCATTGAGGTGTGGAATTGCATTGTTTATGCACATGGAGTAGGGTGTAAAAAGAAACCTCCATTAACATCTTATTAGTACTTTAACTGTACACTACATTCCTATTGACTGTAGGTGTATATCCCCACTAAGCAACATGCATTTGATTGCGTTATGGGTTTTGCTACTTCATGATATACCTGGCCTATATCTGACATGGTAACTGTCCAGGATGCAGATGTTACTGCTGCATACTTGTATTAAATTGACTTGTTTATGTATCTGCACATCTGGATGTGTTCACATGGCTTTTTCACTTATTTTCTACACAACCCTACTTTTCAGGTAACACACAAAGGTTTCTGGGGAACACCTTGACAGGCTACTCGTGTGCCAGATTTACCTATGCATGTCAGCCATTTCACAACTGTTTAGAACTGTTGCATACTTCACAGCTACTGGCACTTCCTTCATCCACTTTATATGGGACTGCACTACTGGGGGTTGTCAGCACTTACTACAACAGAGTAACATTTCTTCAGTGCAAGGGTACAACAACATTTCTGAGTAACTGGCACATACACACTGCAAGTATTATACCTTTCTTATTTACATTAAAACTCTTTTCTACAGGCTCTCTCCTGTATTTGACATTACACTGCATACAGTAGACCTATTCAGGAAATGTTATACCTTTATTGATAGGTTACAAGACTGTTTTACAGGCTCACTCACATTTTATCTATGACAGTGCATGCAGAGATAGTATTCCAGACATGTTTTTGCTTTATTCATGGGTTACTACACTCTATTCCTGCCTATTTGACTTATATGTGACAGTACATGCAGATGATTTATTCAGGGAATGAATGTTTTATACTTCACAGCTACTGCCACTTCCTTCATCCACTTCCTATGGGACTGCACAACTGTGGGTTGATAGCACCTAATACAACAGTACTATTTATTATTCCAAGGGTACAACAACATTGCAAAGTAAGTGACACAGACACACTCCATGTTTTATACCTTTATTAATTACATTGAACACTCTTTTCTACAGGCTCTCTCCTTTACTTGTTATTACAGTGCATACGAAAGACATATTCTGGACATACTATACCTTTCTTGATAGGTTAGAACACTCTTTTTCAGGCCTGCTCACTTATATGTTATGACAATACATGCAGGGATAGTATTCCAGAATTATTTTAGCTTGATTGGTGGGTTAGTACACTCAATTTCTGGCTCACTGATGTTTGATATATAACAGTACATACAGAGGATTTAATCAGGACATTTTATTGCTGTATTATTGGGCTTAAACACTTTTCTCATGCTCACTCACATATATCATGTAATAATACATGCAGAATATTTACTAACCTGCCTGGTGGCGCAGCCTTAGCAGCCTATCTGCATAGGCTTGCTGATTCATAGCGTGAACACCTGCAGCTGCGGAGTAAATAAAGGGATATTGAGACATACCTATCCATTATTTAGACTATATTAGCTTATCTTACATACTGCATTCCATGGCTACCTACTTAGTAGTGGGGCATCCCGCATTTGACGGGCCTCCTGGATCCACTGGTTCAGAAGGTCCTGCTTCCGCCTCTTCAGGTCTGCATGGTGATGATGGACCTGCTCACCAGTCCGAGGGATGCCTGTGGCACTGGTGAGTTCATGAGCCAACCGGTTCCAGGCATCCGCCTTATACTCCGTTCCTTAGAACTGGCCCTGCAGGAGTCGAGTCTCATGCCGATGGACTAGGAGCCAGACCATATATCTTGACTTTTCAATGTCCCAGCATTGCGCTCAAAATTGTGTACCCTCTCCAGCACCAGACATTCTAACTGTAGATGGGAGCTACAATCAGTTATGGAAAGTATCCCCGCCTATGCGGCTTAAATATGCCACATTTCCCGCACTTTTCTGTGACTGGCTGTTTTTGAATATTCTCGGCTGACTGCAGACATGCTTAGCAATTGTTAACCAAACATTTATTGCTATATATATGTTAACATTGGAAGTTTATCCTGTGGGCTTAGTGGTTCAGTACTTTGATTATGGTGCACAGTGCCCTGGGTTCAAACATTATCATTCTATTTAATTTTACTACTGTCCAGACGAGTTAGGGGCATGGCTGTGTTTAAGCAACTTTGCTCTATGTTGTTCCACATTGCCCGACGGTGCACTGGTTGGCACAGCGCGCACCTCTGCGCAAACCGATTGCGCTGGGTAAAGCACTATTTAGCTTTGGGCAACTATTTTGTGCTGGGTAAAGCACGATTTAGCTATGGGCAACTGCATTGCGCTGGGTAAAGCGTGAGTTAGCTATGGGCAACTATACTGCGCTGGGTGTAGCACTGCTTAACTGCGGGCAATTTTATATTGGGATCCTTTAAATATTTATTTTATTCACTGATACACTGGCCATTTCACTGCTTTTTACTTGTGTTTAAACATATATGTCGGGTATTATTCCATATACTGATTTAAAAAAATAAATACGAAAGGGAGTGGTGCGACTCGAACCGTGAATGCCTCTTCTTTGTGCGAACGCTCTACTATTATGCCATTGCTATTTGGTGTGATTTGTATAAACATTTTTTCTTATGCTCTTCCATGTGAGAATTGCTAACTGTAGCTAAGCAATGGGCACACCCATGCACACACGCGCAAATACGGGCAGCTATTTTGGGTATTTAAAAAAAAAATTATGGTTATGCGTTTTAGATGTGTGATGGGGGTTTACAATATCAGGCAGTGAGGTGTTGGGTGCAGGGACATTTGAGCAGACTCACTCTTGTTTATTTCCTTTTTTTTTAAACACGTGCAGGGGCGTGGACATTTAGACTGCTCGGCAGTCGGACATGACCCCTGCTTTCTTACATGGTCTGTGTAGGACTTACGGTTGGGTCAGCATGCCCTCATGCATATTCATGGCACGCTGACATCATACCGTTCAACTGCAGCCTCCGAGTAAGACTTATTAAGTCTTACACAGAGGATTCTTGAATCCGGGGGAATGTTTAATGAATTAAAAACATGTATTTGTCTAGTAACCTTGTCTGCTGTACATCTGGCATAAAATGAGGCACAAGGGTAGGTTTCAGATTTAATGTGCCTGAGTAATTTTCTGAATCACTCACTTTCAGTTGTTACTTTTTTCAGCTCAGTCCTTAACTCTTCTGTTATTTGTTGCATTACTTATCAGTAAAGTCTAAGGCCCTCTTTCTTGCTTTTTGCTCTATTTAGTAAATTAATCTATTCTTCCTATTATCCCTGTTATCCCAGAAATGCTTCCAGGACATTTATTTTCTCATCTATCCTTGGCACCATCACTTCTATTTTCTAACTGTTTATATGCATTTGATCAGTTTCCTTTCTTCAGTGTTGTATGCACATCCAGTTCTTAAATATAGTCATATATTTTTGGACATAATTTGTTGTAAAATTGCTATTTATCTAGACAAAGTAGCACATTGCACACAGATATTCTACCATCACTTGCTCAAGTCACTGCCAACATTATGTTCAACCCATAAATAATGCAAAACATGCATGCACAGTTTCTGTTTTTTTTTCACTAAAATGAACAGTTTGTACAATTTTGATGTACTAGAGGGTATCATATGTTAGTAGTTACTAGTTCTCAGTTGTTGATATTGTCTTGCTATGTTCTGTGTCAGGTATTAGGATCTAGTCATGTGTCCTGGCTCTTTCTGTATGAACCTTATAAGGAAGCTGATAAAAACTGATATTTATTTTCATAACAGACTGTTATGTTGTGATCTGTCAAAGTTAAGTTTAACCAAGTTTATATTCAGTGTACTGCCTTAGGATTTAGGGCTCAATACTCATTTAATGATATTAACACACATTTTTATAGGTTTTCAAATGATTTATTTATTATTTTTATAGATTTTATTACATCAATTAGAGATGTTTTATAAGTTATTAATTAGTATTGTGAGTATGACTATTTACATCCTTTATCTCTACAGTGGGTACCTGGGTAGCTTGAAAATTAATTTTAAAATGAATTAATTGTTTTATTGGTTAACTGTTTTTGGTGATAGGATTAGGGTATTTAAGAACGGTATTTGTAGTGGCTTTATATCTGATGAAGTCCTGGTGTTTAGAGGAAAAAAAGCGCAATGATTTGGTAAAGCATTATTAAAGGATTGTTTTTACAACTTTATAACTTTGGAAGTGGTATCTCCTTTCATATGGTGGCTCTGAGTGCCCTCATTTGCAGTTGTAGTAATTGCTGCTTGTTGCAGTCTTAAGGCACTTCATTCTCTTTGTTTCTTCTTGAGTTTTACTTGATCTACTGATGGAGTAACTGGTGGGCCAGAATAGTTTCCCAATCAGGATAACTCAAAAGGAGTAAGGCATGGATGAGTTTCATAATGCGATTTGACAGCTCACACAACTGGTGGGCTTACTCACACAAGGCTTTCTAGGACATGTAGTCTGGATTATGTGATTCCTGGCAATCAGGAAGTAAGGCAAATGGAACATTATTTATTGGTCGACTGAGAACTGGAAGTGACAAATTTTGAAAATGAAGGCACCCGTGAACTGAGTAATGGAAGAAGTTCCCCAGGCTGTACTGGCTTTCCAGACATTGGAGTGACTCAGACTGGTAAAGCAGACATGAAAGCAGCAGTGGACTCTACAGCACCTAAGGAACAATGGACATTATATAAAGGTGACTGTCTTACTTTTTCTAGTGCCCCTAGCAATAATAATATAAATCTTGGAGACAAAACACATTCCCCGGGATTTACAAATGGCCAGTTTCCATGCAGGAACAATGTAGGAGCTCTTGCACAGAAAATGGGCACTGAGCAATCCAGGAAAGTGCCGTTTTCATGTGCATGAGTGGCCCTACACTGTTCCTGCATGGAAAGCCATGTGGGATGCAAATCACCTCATTTGCTGGTAAAAAACATGCAAATGAGGTGATTTTGCGATCCATGAAACTGGCCTATCTCTGTGCTAACTAAATACATTTCTGCATCTGAACAGACGGAGGGAGGACAGCATGTAATTAAAGCAAACACACATGCCAATGGCTAAATATAGGGCCATTGGCATTAATAATAGTTTATTTTTTTCTAAAATTAAACTTTTTTTTTGGCTGATTACAGCTGTTCAAGCTTAGGGCAGCAGTGTGCAAATTGGATCCTGCCAAAAAAAAAAAAAAAAGTGAAAAGTCAATTTTAAGATAATTCTGCATTTTGCCATTATAGTCAATGGCATGCATAATTTAAACAATACCATGGAGCACTGGTTGTCAAGGGGAAAGGGTCCATGTAAGTGCAGTAACTAATGACTTACACACTGGGGTATGCAAATGAGAGGAGGTATACTGATTCACAGATTTTCTCAAAGTGTCAGCTTTTACCTAACAGTGTAGGTGCAGCAATACAACAGTGCAAGTATAAGAGCTGAATGACTTCATAAGGGGGGTGTGTCATGCTTGTTGTAATCTCATTGGAGCTCTGTGGCCCGTGTTTGCCCTTAGCTTAGCACAGCTAAGGAAGGGGGTGTGTCAGATGTGCCTGAGCAGTGTGTACATAGCCTAAATGTGTGTGCGTGCCGCACACTGGGTTTTAATCAAAAAAAAAAAAAAAAAAAAAAAAGAGGAAATGGCAGAACTGTTTACATTTGAGCACTGGGTATGTGCAGAGTGCCTCTGGGCTTAAATAGGGAGGAACTGGGAAGGGGAAACAATAGTAGGAAGACAATCAAGGAGAACTAGCATAGCTGGCAGGTGGA
This sequence comes from Protopterus annectens, assembly GCF_019279795.1. Lineage (NCBI taxonomy): Eukaryota > Metazoa > Chordata > Ceratodontiformes > Protopteridae > Protopterus > Protopterus annectens. The sequence continues at coordinate 1,054,694,821 of NC_056731.1, read as the reverse complement.
ATGTATCAGAATCAGGCAATTACACATGCAGCAGCCCAGCACTCTAGCACCCTAATATAAACTATCCAAACACCCTACAGACTGTTTTTTCACACAAACTCTACACCACCGGTGTACACAGACAGGAAATTTTTAACTGGCAAAACTAACTACAAATGTTAGAGGCTGCTGCTGCTTTACTCCATCAATATGTGCTAGAAAATGAGAGTGGTGAGGAGGAGAATGCTGACAACCAATTCACAGTGAGGAGGAGGAGAAGAGTGTACAGACCCAGGGTAATGTACCAGGGTCTACACGATCTGGAAATAGTAGAGCACTATAGGGTGGACAAGAACATTCTGCAGCAAATTGTTGAGTTGCACCAGCCATGCCTTACACACAGAACTAATAGAGAGGAACCCATCCCAGTGGATACCAAGGTATGTCTAGGCTTAAGAATACTAGCCATAGGTACCTTCCAAAGAACAACTGAGGATATCATGGGGGTCTCACAGGCATCAGCATCCAAGGTACTCCACCAGTTCCTGAATGCCATGACACAACTTGCCAATGAACAAATATATTTCCCCACCACCCGTGAGACGCTGACCACACATTTACGTCTCTTCCACCATATAGTAAAATACCCTGAGGTAGCTGGTGCTATAGACTGCATGTACATCCACTTCAAAGCACCATCTGGTGAGCAGGGCAGGGTCTACATAAACCACAAGGGCTTCCCCTCCATCAACTGCCAAGTCATGTGTGATGCCCAGGGCATTATCATGAATGTGTGTGCTAGCAGACTTGGAAGCTATCATGACTCCCACATTTGATATTGTTCACAGCTGTATCAGCTGTTTGCCGGGGGGGGACATCCCATATGGCCATCTAATGGGGGATGCTGTCTTTGCACTGGAGCCGTGGCTGATGCCACCCATCAGAAATGCACACACACTGTGATGCAATACATTTAACCCCAGCACAAGTGAACATGCACAACAAGCAATATAGCTATTACATAAAGCAATATAGCTATTACTGATGTTTGTGTGCATGGTAAATTGCATGCACTTCACATGCCTGGGATATGTCAGGCAATAATATAACAATGCAATACTCACCATCTTCTGGCTGCTGTCCCATATGCAGACCAGTGCATCCTAGGTAGTTGTAAGAGGGAGTTATTGTCAGCAGACACACATGCGGCCTTTGTATAGGATGGATGCAGCATGTCTGCACATCTACAGTACTAACCACAATAATATGCAATGTTCTGTCCTCAGCATAGATGTGCACCTCTGTGCATTAGAAAACCCCATCCACAACTGCAGTTGGACCTGACACATGCATGTAGATACAATAGAGATACATGTATGTCTGATACGTTAGTGTACTAATCCCCACTGGGCCCTTACCTGCATGCTCCTCATCCAGTGTGTGTGTGTGCAACCCACCTCCACAATGCTTTCCTCAGCGCCATGGCTTGTGCATTTGACGTGTGGCCCAAATGTAGTGAGGAGCTCCTCGGTGGGTGTCAGTGGGGGCTGGATGGCTGGGCCCCCACCTGTGGGTGGCTGGTCCCTCGATACAGCAGCAGCCTATTGATGGGCATGGCATTTGAGGTCGGTGGCCTGATACTGCACATGCTCATAAGTTCTGCTGTGCAGGCCGGCATCATTTACCCTGTGGACCACACTGTTTCACAGGGCAGTCCTCTCCTGCACATCTTCAGCTGTACGCCCATATGACAGGGCATAATGTCCAATCACATATTGGGTGAAGATGTCTGTTTCCCCAACAGAGAATGCTGGTAGGCAAGCACTCTGAATGTTACCTGAAAGACATAAACAGGAAAAGGTCACAGGACCTCATACGGTTGTCAAAATACACATCAACAGTGGATATCATGTGAAAATAATCCAGTCTACACCGGAACCCTCCAAGCTATCATGGCTATAGCAGCTTGCATTACACGCCTGTCCCTGAACTATCTTATTTCCCCAATGTTGGACACTTGATTGCATAATCTTCTATCCTCCATTCATTTCTGTTTAGAGGATTGACAGTGGTCATCTTCCATGTGGCTGGTGTGTGTATGGTGGCAGGTCTGTGTTTGACTGTGGTGTGTGATGGAGCTCTGAGCACATGCCTGGGTTCATGTAGGAGGCAGACACTGATATTATTATGCCCCATGGAGATATGCTGTTGTTGCCATCAGTAGGCGATATGTACATGCTCACTATTGCTGAGGGGAGGAGTGTGGTTGATGTGCATATCTCCATGTACAACTGGGGTGGACAGGGTGACAATATTCACACCTAACCTGTGTGATGCAGGTTGCCTATATCCAGGACATGTGTGTATGAGGAGTTCTTTACTCTCAGTACAGGGTGAATTGTGTTGTTTTATCTGAGACTTATAACATATGTGGAGACACTGTTGCAATTGTCCTTGGTGGTGTGGATATGTCCAATTCATAGTCATAGTCAGCCTTACAGGACATCACCTGTGAACTTACTTGCTTGCTCAGATATAGGTGGACTTGCTTCAAAGTTGTTGCCTGCACCAATGTATCCCTCTACAGCCAATGTAGCTATTATGTGGTTTGTGTATTGCTGCTGCCCACCAAAGGGGATTACTCTACCTTGGTGGAGGCTGGATGTACAAGTCAGGTACTGCTGTGTCCATATAGCTACAGTGGATATAAAGGGTGCACACCCCTGATACTGCCTGGTATTTGTGCAATTGGAACATGACACTGCAATAACTCATTTCATACCAATTTCCACCTGTAGTGTGACCTATAGCCTGTGCAATTCAATTGAAAACATACCAATCGGGTCAGTGAAAACATATGGAAATAATATTCAGTACAATAAGCCAGTTGAATGAGTGTGCACACCCTTAAACTGATATGTTGCGTATGCACCTCTTGAGATGGTTACAGCATTCATTCATCTTGGTCCGGACTCTAACATCATGACGCATCTTCACTTGGCAATAGTTGGTCACCTTCCCAGAAACACCTTTGATTGGATTTCAATGGAATTGTACAGGTTAGGGATCACATAAAGATGAGAAACATTATGAAATGATCTTCTGTGTTCTGGTTGTCACACAGCACACATATCTGGCAGTCTAACAGGGTTGTGTACACTTGCGATATCCACTGAATGTAGGTGTGGATATAACAGGTAGTGGTAGGCATGGACAGATGGTCATAACACAGGTGGACAATTCTCTAATTAATAGCTGAATATAATGCCTACTCAAGTACCCATATCAGTGTCAGGGCACTGCAACAACCAGTAGCTGTACACATTTCCATCTGTTGTTTGCACTGACACTGATATTACACATGGGCAACATGCATAACCTATGTACCTGAATGCTAGAAACCCATGTGATTTAGTTTTGTGCCTTCCAGCTGAACATAAGCATACATACATGTGCCAAGGGGATACTTGCTATACATTTCTGTTGTGTGTTAGTATGGCACACTGTAGTTACAATCTTACCGCTCAATCATACTTCTCAACCTGTTACAGCAGTACGTCTGGACAATAGCACACATAAATGGGCATCAAAGGGCACATCTATATTAATACTGTATTAATATAGCTGCACCAGACATTAGTACATTGATTGCACAGTAGGGCTTGACATCAATATGATAACCTGGAAGATGTCCAACAGTCATAAGTAGGCTATTATGTTACAATGCCATTTCTCACAGACCTGCCAATGGTTTGGCTGACATAACACAGGTATATGTGTATATGACCACAGATATCAGTTACAAATGTGCCTATTGCCCAGCAGAACACAGTACAGTTGAATGTTATTAATTCAATATATCACATGCAGTTCAAAACACATGTTTGCAACAGTACTGTACTATGCACATGCCCTTTATAGGTGTCTTAGCTTTGCAAGGCAAACATGTGTCATACTCATATTCACATGTAACATGGATATGTAAAATATCCTATTAACTGGCCTAGCAGTGGCACAATCACAAATGCTTGACAGACATGCCTGTGGTTGTCATATATGAGCTGTCCTTTTCCAGGTGGGTCAGGCTCCTGAGCTGTGATCACACCTCACAACCTCTTAGAGCATGACATCTGGACAATGCCTAAAATGATAACAGGATAAATAGGGACAGACTTTAAACATACCTGTTAAAAATATAGGAAGTTTATAGAATTATATATTTAGCATTATGGTGGATATTCTTAAGGATGTGGAGTCTTAAACTCAAGTGTTTGTCATTACCTAATGACTTCAGTCCTCAGCTATTTGCCAGAAAATTACAGATCTCAGGAGGAACAGACAAAAATACATGATGGTAAAACGTGGACATTCTTTAAAGATCTGTACAGTTGAGAGGTATGTCTCTGGTATTTCCCACTGCAGAGTGGGCCAGATGCTATGACCATAACAGCTGCTTAGCAGGACATTAGTACAGCATTTCTTGTTGGGACATATATTCCTCCTAATCATATTTCCCATATTACAGACCAGGTACTACATTCAATTACTTCCTTACATGTTCCACTTACCTTTTTCTTTATTCTCTTTTCCACTTTATGTTTAATTTGTTATCTCTCTCTCTCTCTCTCTCGCTCTCTCTCTCTTTCTCTCTGTGCACTACAGGGATAGAGCTGGTTTGAACAGGTGGCAACATGGCTTTTGTAGGTAATGCTCATGACCAGGTGATGGCTTGTGCACCTATTGGGGTTCCCCACTTGGTAATTGCATGCAGAGCAACTGTGTAGTTCTTCCAATAGCCAATGTCATGGCAACACACTCCTATAAATGAGTACTCCATGTGGGCATTGGCCCTTTCCCTTACTTGTGAGGATGACATCCTGGAGTTGTGTGAGCTACTACCTCTCACAACAAAACTTGTGGAGACAAGCCAACTAAATGGTGGGGAAGGTTCAAGACTTAGGAGCAGATTTTGAGTATTGCTGTTATATGTTCAGAATACTGCTAGTTTAACAGGGTTTGTCTGCACATGTTACTTCTGCATGAGTTTCAATCTGACAAAGTTCCATCTATGCATAGCTCTCAACTGTAGGGCCGTCCACATAATGGCCACAGGTTAGCCTGTTATGTATGGGCTGTTCCCCAGACAGGTGTTGTCCTTGACAAATCAGTAGCATACTCTAGTGATTGCATTATATAGATGGTAACATCCATTTGTTTTTCTGACTTTATATCTCTCAGAAAAGATATGTTACAACAATCCCTGTAACACCAGCAACTGTCTCAGTGTATAACAGCAATATTTCATGTATGGCCATGTATTTGGGCTTCTGACCACCAATTATGTCAGGCTTTGTCCAGATGTCATACAGTACTAGTTGGATAGGTATACTGGTCTATCATATTTACTGCTGTAATTCCTGCTGAGGGGAATTTCTGGGAAACTTGTTGAAGTCTGTGCATTCAAGAGGCAAGTGTATAGAGAATGGTCTTAGATGGCCTTGTAACATATTTTATGTGGGGGACAGTAACACATGTTTTAAAACTAGGCTGTTAGAATATGTCAGATGTATTACTGATAAGAAATATGTCACTTTTATAGCTGTACATTTGAATAAATCTCACCATGAGGACAATGGTGGGACTGAAGATAATCTTTCTGAAAACGCCTGTTACTCAGTGTGATGAAACATTCATAAAAGAGCAATTGTTATATACAGACTCAATGTATTAATATTAACTGTGATACTTTATCCAGTACGGGGTTAAATGACAAGTGTAATTGGAGGCTGTGTATACAATTATGTAATTAGGTGTTAATTGCTTCTTGTAATTAAGGCATGCATTTCTGGTAATATTTACTCCTTGAATGCTTTGGCCAAGACATCAGAGTATAATAAACATGTGTGAATTACTAATCCGAGGCAGTAAGACAAAAACAACTGAAACAAATGAAAGGGCAACCAATGACACAAGCCACCGTCCTGCAAAATGAAATGCAAATTTATTGTTAAGCAACACTCCTTCCACTGCTTTTCGTCCTGTATGAATCACAAAACTTCTTCAGACAAAGTGTTTTCAGATGGCAATGCTTATAAATACTGGTGATTAAACAATTAAGGGTGATTGAATACTTAAAACAACAATTCAGTAATTCAATAAATGGGTAGCAAAAAAGCACTTACGTAAATGTGTAAAAACATCAGTACATAAATACAAGTAATCAACTAACATTTCTCCCAAAATAAATGCCCTGTTAAAAGCTAAATTCTATTTTTATTATTATTTATATAGTAAAAAAATGACATAAAGACTTCAAAATCTTTAACTACTCTGACCTTGACATTGCGCCTGAACTGGTGGACTTATTATCTAAAGGATTCAAGTTTGTACCTACAGCCCGGGCAGATGTAGTCAGGACGCTAATAGATCTTAAGAGTTTTGTCAGGAACTTGAACTTAAGAATATTACTGGGCCATAACAACAGTCCAAAAACCAATTTTTACATTTCTAGTGTGTACAATCCCTCTCTCCATCCTGCCATATTATTATTTGAACAGATATGTGAACTTGACATTCGTAATGCATTACAGCAGAGACCCCAGACGAATACTATAAAACCTAACATAACTCAATATAAGAGAAGCATGCTTAAAACCTTACAGGAAGCCCCAGTTAGGATCATGCAACCTGATAAAGGGGGAGGCTTGGTTATTATGAACAAGGAGGACTGTGTGGCTAGAATGACCAGAATTATTACTACAGTTTCATACAAGGAAGTATCCAGAAGTGAGATGAACGCTGCATATAACAGGATCAACTCATATATTAATGACATGTTTATGGAAGCCCGAATTGATGCACACATGTTTAGCTATCTTAGCATGCGAGCTCCGAGGATACCAATATTTTTTGACACTCCAAAAATCCACAAGAATTTACAAGACCCCCCGATGTGTCCCCTAGTGGATGCAAGAAATAGCATAACATATGCTTGTGCAAAGGTTGCTGATTCTGAAATGAAAAAATATTTACTGCCAGAAAGTCAGATTTGTAAGGATTCTTGGTATTTTTTGGACAAAATCAACAGCCTACCTTTCTGTGGTAAAAGGAATTTTCTAACGGTGGATGTTAAAGATCTTTATTCCTCTATACCCCACACCGAGGGCATGGAATGGGCCTTGGCAACCATGCAGAAAAATGGGGCCACACGTAAGGAACAGGACTTGGTGGGTGAATTACTTGACATTATTTTACCTTGTAATTTTGTGACCTTTAACAACAAGTACTATCTCCAAAAGGTTGGCATAGTGATAGGATCACCTTGTGGGGTCAGCTTCACCAACCTAGTAATGGCACACTGGGAGAACCAATTTGTATTGAATAATACTATTGATATTTCCAAAAACATCCATTTTTACACACGCTTTTTGGATGATATATTCATCTTGTTTGAAGTGAACCTCTCTCAGGCAGGAAACGTACTATCTTACTTTAATTCTACCATCACATTTTTACAGTTCACATCTTCCTTTTTCACTGAAAGGATAGCATATCTTGACGTGGAACTTTCCAAAGACTATAGTAAAGACTGTTATGTCTCTAGAATTTTTAGGAAGGAGACTTATTCTAATGTCTTTCTCCATTATTCTAGCTGTCACCCCTTGTCACAGAAGAAATCAGTCGTGAAAGGGCAATTAGTTAGAGCAGCCCAAATGGTTACTAGAATGGATGATTTCATACTGGAATGCAACTTATTAAAAGACATGTTTATTAAAAGGATATACCCACTCAGGATGGTCTCGGAAGTGATACATGAAGTCCAAACTAAGAGAGACACTGTTTTTCATAAACTGATTTTAGATTTAGGCCAAGCTGGCTTACTTATGACTTCAGCAGAAGAGAATTTACCAACTGAATTGAACTTCATTTGTTCATTTAGTGTTGATGCCAGTAATATCAAAGCTATAATATTAAAAATCTGACGCTTCCTGACTAATGAGAACACATTAAGAGAAAACCTGGTAGACCAACCTAGAATTGTATTTAGAAGAGGTATGAACCTTAAAGGTATTTTGGAGGGGGATAACATATAATTTATGACAAGGAAGAGTATGTTTAAATGTAACATGTAAGTTCTGTAAGTTCATGACCATGGGATCTTCCTCTGTAGTGGGAAGTACTAAATTTGATATTAACCACAAGACTGATTGCCAAACTAGAGGGGTAGTTTACTTAGCCAAGTGCAACCATTGCCCCACATTCTATGTTGAGAAAACTGACAGGAGGTTGCAGCAACATTTGTTTGAACACAAGTATTGCATTAACAAAAATAAATATGAGAATGCCTTAGATAAACACAAAGGAACCTACCCCCAACACGAGTTCAGTTTTAAAGGGATAGATATGGTCCCAATGAACGTAAGAGGTGGCCCATTGTCACTGTTACTAGAAAAATAAGAACTAATTTGGCAACTCTGCTTGGATTCAAGTAGTTTCCCTGAGTTAGATGACTCTTTAGCTATTAAGTGTATTTTGAGGCTTAAGAACCTACCTAGATAACACTGTCTAATGTTGTTTAACAGTGCTGTTTATGGTATTTTTATAAGCTGACTTAACACGGACCATAGAAATTTAGGTTTTTATATTCTATATATATTTTTAATGCTTTTAACATTTTTTACTATATAAATAATAATAAAAATAGAATTTAGCTTTTAACAGGCATTTATTTTGGGAGAAGTGTTGGTTGATTACTTGTATTTATGTACCTTT
>NC_056731.1:1054646070-1054678570 GCF_019279795.1 Protopterus annectens | reverse complement strand
GGCAGTGGGACGAGCCCTATCCCCTGAGGCAGTTCCACCTGAACGTTGTGCAGGACCAGCGGGTGAGGAGATCCTGGTGTGGGTCCCAGACATGCTGGGGCCCAGTGCCATGGCCAGATGAGGTGGGAGAGTTGGGTCCGCTGGGACCGGCTTTCCTAAACGTGCTATGGTGTTGCAGTTTTAGAACATATATGGGTTAGTAATAGTCAACACAATCCAGGATTAGTTATAAAAGCATGCATAGATACTCCTATTAACCCAAAACAGCAGATTTGGTACAGTTGCATAGCAAAGAGAACACATGCATATACGGAACCACAGTGGCCATTACAACAACATGCAGGTTACATTGATAGCAACAGGCCACCAATGATAGTATTTCAACATGGAACAATAATAGAAACACATTTCTATATTTGTTGAACAATAGGACATATGTCCCAGCAGTAGGTTTGATGTAAAATATACCCATTGATTTGTGTGTTTAGATTATTGTTGCAGATACGGTGGTGGGGGGCGATGTCAATTAACAACTTGTATATCCTTGCGGTAATCACAAATTTAGTGATCATTGCTCTAATCATTACTCTACAGGTATTATTACAATACCCTATGGCGTTGGTTTGGGCACTGCTATGTCAGCCATCCTATAGCTACTTTCTAATTCTCTTACCTGGAAAACCTGTGAGGGAATGTTTGTTAGCACTACCTGATTGTTTCTATGCATATTCACAAAATCCTAGTTAAAATTATGCATACAGCTTACTACCACTCCCAGATTTGAACCATGACTGTGTCTGCTAGAAATACAACCATTTGTGTTTCATCAGAGTGAACTATTGAGAAACTGCTGTTTGCTCCTTCAATGTTTTTTGTCTAAGTCTCTCTTTGTTGTACAATCTGACCTTGTAATTACAACATTCTTATACAGACATTCCTAGACATGTTTTTTTATGTAGCACATTGTGGGAAACAGTGGTTAACACAACATTACAATTCAGATATCAGATCTTGGTGAATGCAACATGACAAGCCATAAAATACCAGAGTAAACTTTATTGATAGGCAGTTGCATTTTTATTTAAATATGACCTATATGGGACTATTACTGTCATATTGTCTGGTTTATTCAGTACAAACCATACACATTTTCTATACTGCCAGGTGACATTCTACTCCTTTATATTTATTTGGTATGACTACTACACGCAGGATTGTTACTCACCAGCCTGTCAATGCAGCCTTTGAAACCTACTGGCATGGGCTTCCTGATTCACAGCCTGCTCAGTTGGAGTTGGCATACATATTCATAACATACACAGGCTGAACTTTGGTAAGCAGCATGAGTGCATGGATCATGCTATCACTAACAGAAGCAAGATGCTATCCTCCAAAAAAAGGAATCCAATCCGGTGGTCCCCTGCCATAAACCAACTCTACAACAGAAGAAACTGCTGCAACAAAGAGTAAAATCCATTGATTGGAGGAACTCCCTGGTCAGCCTCAGTAAGAAGCTGAGATCCCTCATAAAATCCTCCAAAGCTAGTTACGAAAACAAAATCATCACTTTTTCTAAAGACAACCAAAAAGCATGCTATAGCTATGTCAATAATCTCAATGGCAACACTCAGATCTGATCTGAATTACTGCACAATGCCACTAAATATACAGAAACAACTGATATTGCCAACATCCTGGCAGATAGGTTCAGTGCTAACTTTACCCCACTCTCACCCCCCCAATAGACCCATCTCTACACTGGAAGAATGCAAAGTTCCTTGTAATCACAACTGCACAGGTAAAAACCACACTCTCCAAAGCCCAGAACACAGCATCCGTGGGACCTAACAACATCCCAGGCTGCGTTCTACACAAACTAGAGAATGAACTGGCACCCCACCTAAGTACCATATTCAATCATAGCCTCACCTCAGGCTTTGTGCCCATTGAATGGAGCACAGTGATGGTTATCCCACTCCACAAAGGGGGAGCCACCATGGACCCAGGGAACTACCGTCCCATTAGCCTGATGAGCCTAGTCTGCAAGGCCATGGAACATATCATCATGGAACTTATAAACAAAGACATTGGTAATCTCCAAACTTTGGACCCCACCCAGTTCGGGTTTGTAAAAGGGAGCTCATGTCTACTAAACATGATACAATTCTTTGAAGTAGTCACCAAAGCTGTAGATGAAGGTAAGATGGTTCACACAGCCTATCTAGATCTTGCCAAGCCTTTCAACACCATTCCCCACTCTGGAATTATAGATAAACTCCCTAAACTCTTTATAAATCCCTATGTCACAAGATGGGTTGCTAACTGGCTCACTGACAGAACCCACACTGTGAAAGTAGCAGACTCCAAATCCGACTTCAGACCAGTGACAAGTGGAGTACCATAGGGTTCAGTCCTGGGTTCTCTCCTGTTTGGTATCTACTTCTCTGAAGTACAGGCTAACACAGAAGGTCTTTGGCTAATGAAGTTTGCAGATGACTGCAAACTAGGAGCCATAATCAAAACTCCTAATGATGTGGACATCCTACAAAAGGGTCTCGCTGAGACAGATGCCTGGTGTCAAAGCCATGGCCTCAAGCTCAATGCCAAAAAGTGCATTGTCATCCCTTTTGGTAAAAACTCTGAACCCATGAACTACCACATAGGTGGTAGTCTCCTTAACACCGAAAGTGTGATACGAGACCTTTGGACACAGGTGGACAGTAATCTCTTCTTTGATAATCACATCACCACAGTAGTCAGGAAATCCTTCTATGTGGCACACCTCATCACAAAAAGTTTTTCATCAAGGAAAAAAGAGGTAATTGTTCCCCTCTACTCATCACTCATTAGACCCATTATAGAGTACAATGCCCCTTTTGGTATGTACCTCACAAGACATCTACAACAACTGGAAAGGCCGCAGAAATACCTCACAAAGAGGATTATTGGCCTCAAACAGATGCCTTACGTAGACCGTCTCATAAAACTCCAGCTTTACTCCGTCACATATCACCTACTAAGAAACGATCTCTGCCTAACATAAAAGTTATGTCAAATGCAGAGCTGTTTGATATGCTCCACTTAAAGAAATCCCAATCCCTCTGAGCTATACACTCTAGGGACCTAAACCTTGTCACCACAATAAACAGAACATGCATGGAGAATAGATTCCTGTCCCAGAGACTTCCCATATTCTGGAACAAACTACCTATCTATATCAAACAAAGCTCCTCATTAGCACTCTTCAAGAAAAAAATTTAATGATTGGATGGGAAATAGGAAATTCACCCTGGGGATCACTTCTGTGGCTCTGCTCGACAGGGGCACAGGAAAATAATTTTCTTGTGTGGCAAAGCCAGGGTACCTTTTTGACTAGGCTTATATAGACCCTAGGGCCAATAGCCTATTACCTACTTATGAACCTATGAATACTTACACACTACTGGGACATCACCCCTCTGTCTTGCTTCTTGGCCCCACTGTTCCAAGAGCTCCCTCTTCCAATGTTTCAAGTCGGCATAGTGGTGCTGGAACTGGTCACCTGTCTGAGGGATTCCAGTGGCACTGATGAGATCATGGGTGAGACTTTTCCAGGCTTCCGCTTTATATTGAGAGCCTTGGTACTGGTCCTGCAGCAGTCTCACGTCATGTTTTTTTTACCAATATGACCTTGGACTCCTGTATGCCCCAGCATTGCACCTAAAAGTGCATGCCCTCTCCAACACCTGCCATACTGCCTACAATAGAGAGCTGCAATTAGCTATGAGCTATAGTCCCCCCTGCAGGGTTTAAATAAGGCTGATTTCCCACCCTTTACCATGATTGGATGGTGTTGAATATGCTGAGCTAAGCTAAGCTATGGGCAAACCTGCTTAGCTAAGTTTGGCAGTGCTTAAAGGGGCAGGTTCAGCACTGCTTACCAATGGGCAAATCCACTTAGCTGGTCTACTCATTGGTTAGTATTCATATGTACACAATGCTTACACCCAGTCAGCATAGCTGTGCAATGCTTAGCATTTCTTATGTTTTATTTTACTGTACTACCACCTGTATCGGATTGATTCATCATTCATTACATAATATACATATTTTACCTTCCCTGACATCCCCCAATGTGCTATAACTACATTTATTCTTGTGTGACTATACTATATGGGGCACTTGTGTTTATATGGGAGTTTCACTACTTTATTACACTGTCACCTCACATCTGGGCCTAATACACTACTCTGGTTGAGAAATATAAGTTACTTCCTATATAACTATACAAATAAATTAAAATTGTAATGTTTACACATACAAAATGGAAATGGTTTTGGTGAGGCTCGAATGATGAATGACTATATGCAAGATGTACAATCTAACTACTAAACTATTGCATTTATACTTATGTTGGATGTCTATTGCTATTTAACTTATCATGCTGTTTCAACTGGGCTAAGCATAGCTAAGCAACAGGCACACCTAAGAAGCTATGCTTAAACTTTATTGCATATGTGAAAAAAAAAAAATATTTGTTGTGTTGTTTACTTCGTACCCTTCAGAATATCCATGCTAATGCTAAACCTTTTCCATCAACTTTCTGGGTTTGTAGGGACAATTGTCCCTTATGGCTTTGTACAGATTTCTTACTCTGATGGGTTAGGAGGTGTCCCTGCCGAAAGTTCATACTAATGCTAAACCTGTTATTCTATCAACTTTCTGGCTTTGTAGGGATGATTGCCCCTTATGGCTTTGTCCAGATTTCTTACTCTGATGGGTTGGGAGGTGTGCATTATTTACTTCATACCCTGCCACAAATTCATGCTAATGCTAAACCTGTTATTCTATCAACTTTTTGTCTTTGTAGGATGATTGTCCCTTATGGCAATGTCCAGATTTCTTACCCTGACGGGTTGGAGGTGTTATGAGTGTTTTCTCTCTATTTAAATTGCCGTATAGCAATTCTGGTGTGCAGGGGGCATGTGTATTGTGAGACCACTGCTCTCAGACACACCCCCTCCACTCGTAGACAGAACTGTGTCCGTATTTCAGCATGGCAGCACGCCTTCATGAATATGCATGGCATGCTGCCTTGCTGCACGGGAACGGTCGGAAGTTTACTGAATCCAGTGGACTGTTTAGGGGCCTGGCTTAGGAACAAACATTCTTTCTCTGAAGGTGGTAGTAGTACTAATCATGAGTACTGCATGGATACATATAATAACAGCATTAGCAAACTACATAATTGTATTCTGAAATAAAAATCCTTGTGACTTGACAATGATTATCTTAAAGAATGTATTAAGAGAAATATTGTCCCCATGGGGCTTTGAGTGTTCTAGTAGCCTAATAATATTATTGAAAATGCTGATTTTCACAGGGATCTGTTAAAAATGTTTGATAGCTGTGGATTTGAAATAATAAAGGCAATAATTAAACAAAATGAGAGGGATATGGCGATCTGGTACAAACAAACTGAATCTGTTAACAATATTGTTACCTCTGCCCTCATGTTCACTATTGAGGAGGAACAAAAGAAATATTTAGACATTAGACAAAAAGTGGATGATAAACTGGCCTTACTTCTTAAGAGAAAGAGTAAAAAACTAGAAAGAGAGAAGATGAAATACCAAGAAAATCATAGCTACTCTAAACCAACAGGTGCAAATGGTAACAACAGGTACATGAATGGTGTGGACAAGTTGAGGGATTATATTCCATGCAGTACACCTAGAAGACAGGAGTATGCACAAGATGGACCCCAAACCATGGGTGATTATGATCTAGAGGACCCTTTAGAGTCCCCCCTCCCCCCAAGCAGATCAGAAAGGTTGAGGAACAAAACACTGATACACTATTACAACACGGAAAGAGGCCTGACCATGAGAGGGGAGAGAAATAGTGGGCATATCCCAATCGAGACCCCTGTAGAATATTCAGGAGTTCACATCATGTAAGAATGTTGTAAATATACATACAAAAATGTTAATATATTTAATTACAGTAATGTAGAAATAAATGAAATATATTTAACTTACTTATTAAAGGAATTAATTTTATCCTTAATAGAAAGAATGGCATTAGTAGAGTTTTAATAGATTTAAAGTTATTTTTGAGAAAAAAAAAAAAGATCTTAGAGTTGATTTTCAACTGGGGGGGGGGGGGGGCTATGAAAACTAACAAAATCTACCAAAATCTCCCTTTTCAGGAAAAAATATTGCTGGATGAGTTAAGAAATAATTAATACATAGGAATCATGAAACCAGATAAGACGGGTGGGATAGTGCTTTTGGATACCATGATTTATGTGGAAAAAAAACGATGGCGATCTTGAATGATGGCACTAAGTATTCCAGGATATCTATTAATGAGATTAACATAGCACATTAAAAGATAGGTTTTGTGCTAAAATAATTAGTAGAAAAAGCCATGATAGACCTGGAGACATTTAAACAGTTATGGATTGATGAACTCTTGATACCATCTATATTTGATAGCCCAAAAGTACACAAATCCCTAAGTGATCCTCCTTTCTGGCCCATATTTGCTGGAAATGGTTCCAAGATCTATCCTATAGCTATGTTTTTAGACTTCAAACTGAACAAGTCTGGACAGAGCAAAACAGTATACTGAAGGACCCCTGGGACTTTCTAAGGTGGCATTAAACCAAATTTCTACAAGAAAGTTGATTCGTCTAATGATAGACATAGACATTTTTTATGGTGATACCTCACTCCTCAGGCCATTCATGGTTTGAAGAGCTTTATTGGACAAGAAAGGGTTTTCTAATATGATTTTTAATGTTTGTTTGGAATTAATGGAACTCATGCTGTGTAATATTTTTTTTTATACTTTGAAGGGGACTTTTAAATAGGAAAGGGTCATAGCAATGGGGGCCTGTTGTGCCACAACCTACGCAAATATATTTTATTTAAGTCCATTTATGCTAAATGTTGGAATTATTATAAGAGATACCTGGACAACATTTGTATTTTTTGGGTAGGACTGAAGATATGATGGAAGCATTTCTTAATTTTATTAATCAGACCAACAACTACCTTAAAGTTACCTATAACATTAATAGGGATATGATGGACTATGTTGATATAACTATAATAAGTTAGATGAAGTTCAGAGTTTTAAATAAAAGACTCACTGCAAAGACACATTCCCCAACTCCCATTTATACTTCACTGGTGCCCAACCCGACAAACAAAAAAGGAGCATTGTTAAGAGACTATACACCAGGGCTTCTAGTATCGCTTCACAGGACGATGATTTTTTAAATGAATGTAAAACCCTGTATAATATGTTTAGAGGAAATACCCTGGCACCAGCAACTGATGTCAGAACCATGGCATTAAGCTCAGTGGCAAAAAATGTGTCGTCGTCACCTTTGAGAAACACACAGTTCCCACGAATTGCCATATTAATGGTAGTCCACTGAACACAGAAGGCATTAAAAGAGATCTGGGAACATAGGTTGACAGCAACCTCTCTTTTGACCACCACATTGGCACTGTGGTCAGAAAGGCCTTTTACGCGGCACATCTCATTACTAAGGGTTTTTCATCCAGAAAGAAGGAGGTCATTGTCTCCCTCTACTCTTCCCTCATTAGGCCAGTCATTAAGTACAATGCCCCGTTTGGCATGTACCTCACTAAACACCTGCAAACAACTGGAGAGGCCAGAAAAGTACCTCACATAGAGGATCCTAGGCTTTAAACATTTGTCCTATATGGACAGACTCTAAATTTCCAACTATTCTCTGTCTCAAATCATGTACATAGAGGTGATCTCTCTTGACTTACAAAGCCATGCCTGACCCAGCTCTGTTAGAAATGCTACATCTAAAGAAATCCCAATCCCTCCACACCACATGCTCCAGAAACCTCATCATCATCAATAGAACATGCTGGAGGAACAGGTTCATAACCCAGAGACTGCCCATGCTATGGAATAGACTTCCCATACATGTCAAGCAGAGCACCTCACTGGCCCGCTTCAAGAGAAATCTTGATGAGTGAATGGGAAATAGAAAATTCACCCCAGGGATCACTCCTGTGGCCTTATTCAACAGAGGCACTGGGAAATAAGGTCAGTTGGCTTGATGCCAGGGTAATCCTATATGCTATGCTTGTAAAGGCTTCAGTGCCATTAGTCTAGTACACACCTATGAACCTATGAATATGATGGATGAGGTGATGACAGAAGTGATGAATGAATGGTCAGGTAAGTATAAATGTATTTTTGGGGTTGAAGAAGAAGAGAATAAGAACATGATTTTGGAAAGAAGTGCAGTGAAGAATGATGTGAACTAAAAAGGATCACATACCATGTATTTTAACAGTAAAAGTAGAAATATCCAAAAATTGATTAGTAATAATTGGAGGAAGTTTGCCATTTTTCTCAAGTTTAGAACCTATCTTTAAAGAACCACTTAGATTTTTCTGAAAAAAAGGAAAAAAAAAACATTAAGGAAATGTCAGAACACAAACTGAAAATGAGAAGAGGGAGGAAAAGGCCTGGTAGCTTTAAGTGCGGGGCATGTTGGCGGTGCTGCTATATATCAAGCAAGGAATGTACTTATGTAAAGGCAAGGTATAGGTGGATAGAAGCAACCACCTACTCAAATTGTAATAGCGTAGGGTTAATATATTTAGTAGAGTGTAAGGGCTGTGATGCTTCTTATGTTGGAAAAACTTCACATAAACTAAAAAAGAGTACATGCGGACACCTATACGATGTGCAGAAGAAAGATAGAAAGAATGATTTATATAAACACACTTTAGAATGCAAACAGGCTGGTTTTAGTTTTTTTGTCCTAGAAGAAATATCTCAATACCAAAGAAGGGGACAATGGGAAGCCAGAATAGAGTATATGGAGGTTTATTGGCAGTTGGTGTTAGAAGCCAAAAGATAACCGGGTTAAAATAAAAATATATCCCTGGTTCCCATTTTAAAATTAAGAGCAGCTAGACTCTAGGAGAATACTTTTACAGTTAGGTGACACTACACTGTCCTACAGTTTATGTACTTGAATATGTATGACTTCAGTTCCTTGCGATACACAGACTACATATATTTCCACAGACGATTTGTTCAGCACTTTTGCAATGATTATTTAAGACTTTATATAATTTATTTATACTTCAGAATACTAGATGGCAACACAGTTCATGAAAACATTAGGGTTTAGGTGACAATACTCATTTAATGAGATTTACACACATTTTTACAGGTTTTTCAAGTGATCTATTTATTGTTTTTATAGATTTTATTACATCAATGACAGATGTTTTATCATTTATTAATTAATATTTTGTGTATAACTATTTGCATCCTTTATCTACATAGTGGGAACCTGGGTAGCTTGAGAATTAATTTTAAGATTAATTAATTGTTTTACTGGTTAATTGTGTTGGTGATGGGGTTAGGGTAGACTTTTGTAATGGGTTTATATCTGATGATGTTTTGTTGTTTACAGGATGAAAACATGGTGATTTTATTAAGTGTTAATGAACAATTGGTTTTACAACTTTATAACTTCAGAAGTGGTATCTCCTTTCATTTTGTGCCTCTGAGTGACCTCTTTTACAGTTTTGCATTTATTAGGGATTGCCCTTGTCCTGCTCAGCGTGTTCTGCTCATCTTGTCTGAGCGTGTTCTGCTCATCTTGTCTGACACACAGTTTTGCTCTGATGGAATGTAGGAAGCCTGTAGAATGAGCTTGTGCTGTGAATCTATATCCCAAGCTAACATGTGTCTGCAGAGAGGGTATGACCTGGTTCCCTTTGCTTGTTTATGTACCACATGAACATGGAATTGTCTGTAACAACTTAAAGATGTCCTGAGGCTTAAAGATAATTCAGGAAGTCAAGTACCTTGATCAGGGAAAACATCTGTTTTATATTTATGCTTTTGCATCTGTCTTTGATGTCCCATAAAACCTTGCACTTTAATCTTTCCTGAAACTGGTCCCCAAAAAATGTCCATGGTGTACATGGTGAATGCTTTTGAACAGAGAAGGGAAGGAAAGACATAGATTTAGGGATATATGTTGTACACATCGAATGATTTCTCTTCTGACAAACTGCACCGATTGGATGTGAAAAATCAAGGGCTGTTGGTGCTGGGACTAAAGATTTCAAATGCCATTGTATCTATCTAATGTGGAATCTTGCAAAAGATATCATGAGAATCATAGAAGCCTTGAGACCCAAAATCCAGAGCTATCCCCTCACAATGACTCAAGTCTTATTGAAAACCCTAGAAATAAATCTAGATATAGGTCTACTTTTTCCTGTGGAAGAAAAATTGGTGTATAGTTGACATCTAAGAAACATAATCCTGTGAGTAAGGGCCAAGAAAGACTTTTAAATGTTCTCTTGGAATCCTAGTTTGTGTAAGGGATCTCCCACTCAAAAGACATATTCCTGACCCTTTAAATAAATGCTGCAAAGATAAGTGAGTTGTCTAAATATGTTAAAATACAGATACCCTGCAGCCTGCAGCTGGAGATAGACACTTTAAGAAAACTCTTGGTGCAGTAAACAGTCCAGGGCAAAGCAGAGATGATAATATGATACAGACACACAAAACCTTAAGAAATACCTGAAGCCAGAATGAATAGGAATGTGATGATACACATCTTTTAAATATAGTTTTTTCAGAAAACTTGAATGATGGAGAAGATGTAACAGGTTGTGATGTAACATCATTTTGAATGTGGGCACTATCACAAACAGGTTTAGGAAAAAAAGAAATATAACTTGTCCTCAAGCATTTTTTTTATTTTATTTGGCAGTAAACATCCTTGAATTAAACTTTTTTCCCACCTGGAAAGGGGGAACTTGTTCTGTCACTTTCTGGGACAGCATGTGATGAAGGACAGGTAAAAACAAAGACTATGATCAGGAAGATGGGGAATTACCCCCTGGGAAGGAGGAATTTCCTCCCGCTGCCACCTGTAACCTTTACAATGATCTTCAGAACCGCTTTATCCAAAGCTATCTGTTGCCAAAGAAAAAAGTGGCAATTTACCTGCGGAGTCAGTAAACTGCATGTAGGCAGATTACAGTCTACTTGTTAGCATGATAAGCAGCAGCTGATCATATATGCATGCAGCACATAGTGCTTACACGGATGCAAATACAATTACCTGCCAGAAATCTGCATAAACCAACACAAACACATTCAGATGGGCAGACAAGTTGTTTTGTGAGATTGTGCAGACAGCCACAATGACAATCACGGTGTATCTTAAGGCAATGAATACATTTCTAACACAATATGAGAAAGAGTATTCAGTGCAAAGTACAGTACAGGTATGTTTTAGGCATACTGAAATAAAGGTTTTATGGTGATAATCACAGGTACATAAACTGCATTATAAATACACTAGTCTAGGGAAGGGTGCCTATTGAAAAGGGTTACACACATGAATGGTAGGAATAACGAAAGTGGGAGAGGACAAGTGAAACATGGTAATGTACAACAGATAAGGGCATGTCAATGTATGTACACCTCAAAGACAACACAGTTCTAGCATGAGCAATAATCACAGATGTACATAATACAGTAAGTACAGCTGTTTGCATTTCCTGGATGTGTATATTCATGTCATCACACAGTTATTGTATATTATGTGACTGTCACACAAGTTCACATATCAGTGGAGATGATTGTTTGTGATATAACCACCTTGACATGATCACTGGAGAGAACATTTATCAAGGACAGTATATACATGTGCATATTGTGAAGATGTGCTACAAAGTTGCTTAATTTGCTTGAATATGAATGTAATATCAGCATAGGTCTCAGCCAGTTGGAACACATAGCAACAGGCTCATGGACAACAGTAGACAGAGGTATGCGCAACTGTGGACAATATCAGAATAATACCAACATTACTTGTGTCACTGACATAAAATATGTGATTGTGAGTGATTACATCTGTTCTGCATGAACACACTTGTACATCTGTAATGATTTCTAAGTAATCTACAAGGGGAATCAAGGACAGCTTCCTCAAAAATTACCACTTTTTGGATGTGTTAAGAGGGACACTGTTACACCTGTAGTTTAAATTGCAAGAAATCCTGTCTAGTTGAGAGGTTTGCATGACACACATGTGCCACAATCCACACCTGCAAGAATATAACCTACGAAGTTAATGTTGTCAATGAGGTATGTATTTACTGGGTGCATCACAGGAGCACGTATCACACATGCATATTGTATAACAGCTTGAAAGGAGTTTTGCACTGTCAACTCCTAATAGTTATGCATCACAAAAATACTTATGTATAGCCAATATGATTTGTGGAAGCTCACTGTTGCAAAAGGGATACACAAGTAAATCATCCCTGGAGGATCTGTGTTGAGGTCCATGCAATATTTTGCATTGTACTCAATTATTGGTGGGATGAGGTCTGAGCACAATGGGACCATAATGTCCTTTGATGTGGATGGCCTGACCATACTCAGGAGTTATGCTACATACAAGGGATTAGTCACCACTGTGGCCACATAGGTTCATAGGTTGATAGGTGGGTACTAAGCTAATGGCACTCAGGCTTATATAAGCCTAGCCAAAAAGGTACCCTGGCTTTCGTCACCCAATAAAATTATTTTCCTGTGCCCGTCAAGCAGAGCAACAGAAGTGGTCCGCGGGGTGAATTTCCTATTTCCCATTCAATCATCAAGATTATTCTTGAAGAGTGCTAATGAGGAGCTTTGCTTGATATAGATAGGTAGTTTGTTCCAGAGTATGGGAAGTCTCTGCAACAGGAATCTATACCTCCAGAATGTTCTGTTTATTGTGGTGACAAGGTTTAGGTCCCTAGAGCATGTAGCTTAGAGGGATTGGGATTTCTTTAAGTGGAGCATGTCCAGTATCTCTGGGTTTGACATAGCTTTGTATGTTAGGTAGAGATCGCCTCTGAGTAGGTGATATGCAATGGAGTAAAGCTGGAGTTTTTTGAGGCAGTCTGCATAGGGCACCTGTTTGAAGCCAATAATCCTCTTTGAGAGGTATTTCTGTGGCCTTTCCAGTTGTTGTAGATGTTTTGTGAGGTACATACCAAAACAGGCATTGTACTCTATAATGGGTCTAATGAGTGACGAGTAGAGGGGAACAATGACCTCTTTTTTCCTGGATGAGAAACCTTTTATGATGGGGTGTGCCATGTAGAAGGATTTCCTGACTACTGTGGCAATGTGATTATCAAAGCAGAGACTACTGTCCACCTGTGTCCCAAGGTATCTTATCATACTTTCGGTGTTAAGTAGACTATCGCCTATGTGGTAGTTCATGGGTACAGAGTTTTTAACCAAAGGGTATGACAATGCACTTTTTGCCAGGTATCTGTCTCAGGGAGGCCCTTTTGTAGGATGTCCACATCGTTAGGAGTTTCGATTATGGCTTCTAGTTTGCAGTCATCTGAAAACTTCATTAGGCAATGAACTTCTGTGTTAGCCTGCTCTTCAGAGAAGTAGATACCAAACAGGAGAGGATCCAGGACTGAACCCTGTGGTACTCCACTTGTCACTGGTCTGAAGTCAGATTTGGAGTCTGCTACTTTCACAGTGTGGGTTCTGTCAGCGAGCCAGTTGGCAATCTATCTTGTGAAAGGATTTATACCTAGTTTAGTGAGTTTATCTATAATTCCAGAGTGGAGGATGTTGTTGAAAGCCTTGGAAAGATCTAGATTGGCTGTGTGAACCAACTTACCCTCATCTACAGCTTTGGTGACTACTTCAAAGACATTTGTCAGGTTTAGGAGACATGATCTGCCTTTTACAAACCCGAACTGGTGGGGTTCAGAGTTTGGAAATTACCAATATCTTTGTTAATAAGTTCCATGATGATACATTCCATGGCCTTGCAGGCTAGGCTCATCAGGCTAATGGAGTGGTAGTTTCTGGGGTCTGTGGTGGCTCTCCCTTTATGGAATGGGATAACCGTCGCTGTCCACCATTCAATGGGCACAAAGCCTGAGGTGAGGCTATGATTGAACATGGTACTTAGGTAGGGTGCCAGTCCGTTCTGTAGTTCATGTAGAACGCAGCCTGGGATGTTGCAAGGTCCCATGGATGCTGTGTTCTTGGCTTTGGAGAGTGTGTTTTTTACTTGTGCAGCCATGATTACTGGAACATTGCATTCTTCCGGTATATAGATGAGCCCTTTAGCAGGTGAGATGGGGGTAAAGTTAGCACTGAACCTATCTGCCAGGATGTTGGCAATATCAGTTGGTTCTGTATATTTAGTGCCATTGTGCTTTATCTCAAAACAGATCTGAGTGTTGCCATTGAGATTCTTGACATAGCTATAGAATGTTTTGTGGTTGTCTTTATAATCAGTGGTGATTTTGTTTTCATAACTAGCTTTGGAGGATTTTATGAGGGATCTCAGCTTCTTACTGAGGCTGACCAGAGAGTTCATCCAATCATGAGATTTTACCCTTTTTTGCAACAGTTTCTTTCTTCTCTTGTAGAGTTTGTTTATGGCAGGGGAAAACCAGATTGGCATCCTATTTTTGGAAGATAGCATATTGGTTCTGTTAGGGATAGCATGATCCATCCACTCGTGTAAGTGCTTATAAAGTGCATTTGTGTACAGTCGTACCTCTATTGTCCATCTGCATGGGTGTCATGAAGTTTGCCACTTCTGTCTTAAGAAGCGTGAAGTTGGCATGGGAGAAATGTTTTATGGTGGTTTCCCTGTGGGGATGTGGATGTCTAGGGTGATTATCTTGTGGTCGGATCTGACCAACAAGGAACTGACCTCTGGTGTGGAACACTGGTCGCCCATGTTGGTAATGACCAGGTCTAGTATATTGCTGCCCTGGTGGGGGTGTGGATAAGTTGATCCAAGGCATTGGAGTTTATGAATTACAGAAAACCTTGAGCAAAAGAGTTAGTACATGAATAGTTTTCCCAGTTAATGGTGGGTAGTTGAAATTGCCCATTATTAGGGTGTTGGGCTGTACCCTAATATTTTCCAGTGCATCAAGAAATGAGGAGTGGGAATACTGAGGCATGGTGGGGATCTGTAGCAAGCTACAGTTTGGATTGCGGTTTTGCCCAGAGTTAGTTGCACTTGGATAATCTTGGATGCATTATGCTGTGCAACTAGCCTGGAGGTCTTTATATCCTCAATGAATATGAACACGCCTCCACCTTTAGTGTTTCGGTCCAGGTTAGGTGGTCGAAAGGTGTGGCATGAATTATAACCTGGTAATGCAGGGGTGCTCTCTGGAGCCTTGAACCAGGTCTCTGTCACTGCATAGATGTCGATGTTCTCCATTTTAAGGAGTGCCTCAAGTGAGTGCATTTTAAGGTATAGACTTCTAGCATTGAGTAGCATTACCCTCAGATTTTGCTTGCTTGTACCTGTTACAGTGGTGAATTTATAATTTGAACCTTGCCTAAAAAAGGCACTATAGTGGTGGCAAGAGCCTTAGCCAGTATCCAGAATCCCAAGGGCGACAGGTGCAGGCCATCTCTGGCAAAGCATCATGGTCTGTCGATGATGTCTTCCCAGGCAGACAGATACTGGATCCCCTTAGAATGAAACCAGAAGCTTAGCCAATTGTTGAAGTTGATTATTTTGTCATTGTACTGTGGTATCATTCTCGGTGATGGCAGGATGCTACTCAGGGCTAGGGTCACACCTGCCTGGGCTACAAGATCAGATAGCTCCTCCATGTCTCTTTTCATGTAGTCCAGGGAGGTATGTCTCAGGTCATTCACACTAACATGGACAGGCCACACGCTGGTGGATGTTTTGCTTATTATCTACATGAGTACACAGGTCACATATCATTTAGTCTACTCCCAGGGGTGTGCAGTCTATATTGTAATTAGCTTGTGTGTTTGCTTTCATAAAGGAACTAATCATGACTTTTGTTCATCTACTTTGTCCATGTTTCTGGTAGCAATCCTTTGTGTGCTAATACTTTCTTCAGTATATCATTAGTGTTCTTGGATTAAGTGATTGTCCACAATTTGCAGTCTTCCACACAGCTGGTTAGACAATGGATGTGTAAGGTTGTCTTGACTTATAAGACTTAAATACTGAACATGAAAGGGCTTAGTACAGGACCCTGAGTTATGGACTTGGTCACTGGAGTCTAGCTAGAAGTGACTTCACACACTTCACCATTATGTGTCCTGTATATGATCCATTTCTCTACTCACTTGGTGACATAGGTGCTGATGCCAACTTGAGGCTGTTTTCTCTGAAATACCTGAGTTTGGCTTTGTTTCAAATGCCATGGCCAGGTCAAGTTATACAGGATAACAGTTTTTTCATCATGCATGCCCTTGGTAACCTTCGTGAAGATGTCAAACAGATTTAACAGACATGATGTAGCTCTAAAAAATCAAAAACAGGTTTGGTACACAGCTGGGAGATCACCTGTGTCCTTTTTGATAATGTCCATAATGAGTCATTGATCTTACTCACAAATGAGGAGAGTCAGGATTATGTGCATATATGTTTCTACATCAGATGATGGTCCCCCCTTGTTCAAATGGATGATTGTTGCTGTACACTCTTCTACAAGAACATAGGATGTCTGGAGGCTGTGTCTAAGTAGGGATCCAAGTGCATCTGCTAGCTTAACTTAGGTTTTAAGTCATGATATAGGAAACACTGGATGTTGTCAGGGCCCATTAATTCTGTGTTTTTAGCTTTAGAGAGTGCACAGATAAGCTACTCTCCTGAGAAAATAAACTGAATAAAGTTTGCATGCATACTTTGGCTGATGGCCACTGGTGACAGGGGACTAAAGTGTGAGACAAACTGTCATCTATCAGATTGTCTGTTTTCTCCAGTGTAATATGGCTGGTGGCATCCACAAACAGTTAGTTATGAGTTCCCCTTAACAATTCACTATTATTTAAATAAATGATTTGTCACAACACCTCCAAAAACAACCTTGGTTATGCATCACATGTCACACAGTGGTACTGCTCATACAGTCATACAGCTGAATTAATGTCACATAATTACATCAATTGCACAACATATGCCTATGCGTTTTTCATTGGAAAGCTGTATTTAAGTGGCATGCATGATACCATATAAGGACACATAACAATTGAGTTAACTGTGGCTCATGCAGAATATTTACTGATACAAATACTAATAGTCACATAATGGTGCTGGTGACCACCTCAATAATCTTTGGGAATAGCAAAACAGTTTCACTTACAATGAATTCCAGAAGGTTGTAACTGAATCAAAACATGAGATATTTTTCCGTATATCTCAGCATTATAACACTGGAATGAAACAAGAGTTATGTGCCCATGTAATCAGTATGAATTTATAATGATGTATGTCACAGAGCATTTAAGGCTGGTAGATAAACACATGCACATTTGTGGCATATGGCAAGAGTCACTGTGATCACTGAATGAGAACTGGGTAGAATGCTGATATGCTTCACTTCAAAAACACAAGCCTTACTAAGATAACAATATGCATAGCATCATCCCAGGTCAATGGTTTTCAGGAGGCATATTACTAAAGGTGTTATGGAAGGAACATGTAATCAAATGTCAGCAGAGACCATCAATAACTTACCTCACATCACAGATTGTAATACCCTCTTGTAGGCTTACCGTATGTCCACACCTCAACATAGCACATATTGACAGCAACATTGATGTGAAATGTTCATAAGGTCATAGGACATTAGTAAGCTAAAGAACAACATCACATACATTATTAGCCATTGTTTTACCATTTAAAACAAACTTCATATATCTATTTGATGGAAGATAGCAGAATATGTGTTTATGTGTGTATTGTTTTGATTGCAGTACATAATGCCATTGTCCAAATGTGAAAATGTGACGTGCACCATACCATGACAAAATTAGTAATCACACATGGAGTATTCTGAAGATGGCTTGCAGATGCTCATGGAATGACTCTACTTCATGATGTGTGCATGGATATTTGACATGAGGACATCTGCCACTCCAGTGCAGGAAGGATGTCATGTAACCAGATGAAAAAAGAGGATGGTGGATGCATGAGGTTACATTAAAGGCTCACTTAAGTGTTAGTGAAATGGACAGTGATTCACAAGATCATACAATGACTGTAATGTACAACCAAACACTAACACAGCAGTAGACTGGCTCACATTTGAACCTAACACCAGTGTAGATATAGAAGATGAATTCCATACACTGCAACACTAGTACCACCACAATGTCTGACTTTAACACTGTCACATTGCACTTTACGGAGTATGATAGCATCACTGTATGCTGAGAAGAACATGTTGGGAGGAGTGTCTGACATGAATGTGGAGTCACATCTTGGTGTAAAATTGTCTCAAAAAAATTATTTGAATGGGGGGTGGAGCCAAGATGGCCAACTGATAGCATCAGCTTTTCATAGCACTATGAAACTAGTATAAAAAAAAACAGGAAATAACATTTTATTTTAGCAAAAATACTTAGAATTAATAGATGAATGTATAAACTATATTATTAGTAACTTCGGTGAACTTAGGAATTTTTTTTCCTGTCAAATTATAAAGGAGAATATATCATTTGTGGAGATGAGCACTTTAAAGACTTCTCATTCTGACATGGCTTTAAAAAAAGAAATGCAGCTTGTGACATCTGCTCTACAAGAATTCTCACTAAAAATGCATAATTTTAAGGAGAATTTAAAAAAACTCAAGGAAATTTGTCAGAAACAAACAAATTCTCTCAAGGAACTTATACAGCAGCATCAATCCAGAATAACACACTTAGAAGCATCTCTGAATGATCTTGATGGAAGACTGTAGGAAAGCCAGAAAGATTTCCTTATCAAACAAAAAACTTGGCTTCTCAATAAAGTGGATGACCTGGAAAACAGGGAAAGAAGATCAAATATAAGGATTTTGGCATCCCTGAGAGAGCTGAAGGTGAATATATAATTTATTTCCTGAATACCTGGATTCCAGAGATTTTAGACTTAAAGGAGGGTCTGTCCTTTGGTATTGAAAGGGCTCATAGAGCTTTAGGAAAGTCAGTGTCAACATCCTCCTCTACTCTTCCCAGATCAATGGTCATAAAGTTTCTATCTTATTTGGACAAGGAGTTGGTCCTAAAATCTGCCTGGTGGAAAAGTCCATTCAAATTTAATCCAGACCCAATTAGGTTTGATAATGACTATTCTACCAGGGTTTTGGAACACAGGAAAAAAGCTTGGCCATTAATAAAACTGTTAAAGCAGAATAACATCAAAACTTAGCTTGTCTTTCCTGCCAGAATAAAAATTCTATATCAGAATGAAATGAGATTATTTAATGCCCTAGAGGAAGCCACTGCCTTTATTAAAAACAATAACACTATTTCCTTACCTGAAGATATGGAATGGGCATCTGCATCTCTGAAGAGAGTTACTGATAAATCTTCTTGGACTGATGTTAAAAAGAAAAAAACAAAAAACCGAGTCAAAGATTGCTGTTCCCTCTAAATCTCTCAAAGCATCTACAGCAACTGAACTTGAATTGATCCACTTTGAATTTGTTTTATACTTGCTACATTTTCAAGTAAGGTATGTCATGGAAATATTTGTCTTATTGTTTTTCTTTCTGTTTTTGCATTTTTTCATTTCTGTACTTTTTTGTTCATATACAAATTAAATAACTGTTTATGCTTTTTAGTATATTAGTATAATATTACTGGTTTGAGTGATATAATTGAACAGTAAGCTATCTTTGCTTTTATGACCTTAAGATGACATGCTTTATTTCAAATAATATATTGCCCTTAGCTCTGCTAAATGCTCTTCTGAGTTATTACACAGGCATAGTCACTGCTTGGATTAATTTATCAAAACTGTTTTGGATACATGGGATAACAGGGTATATGTATGGTTTAGTATATATTAACTAGTTTCTTTAATATTCATAACTTCTTATTGTTTCAGAATAAATATTGGTACCTGTGTGAACAAAAAGCTGTTTGCCAGCTTTTGACATACATTGGGTCTTTCTGACAGTTCTATGCTTGTTTATTTTATGGCACAAGGTTTTCAAATGGTTACAAGTTATGTTTTCATTGGCAATGGACTTGCTCTATTCAACTTGAATTTGGCAGATACACTATGTTTCCTGTATTTTTAGCAGTATGTATCTCTTGTATATCTACTTAGCAGCAGGGGTTTATTGCTAGATGTCCGTAGCTGTCTGAGTGTCTCTGTGATATGGATTGTTCGTGCTTGGTGTTCCTGGTAAGTGCTTGCTTCAGGAAATGACTTTGTATTTAAAATAAGAATGATGACATGATTTTATGGATTGTTCTGCCTATTACTTAGAAGCTTTAGCTGGGATCTGAAAGTTTTTATATAATGGGAGAGGTGTGTTTTTTTTAGAATGTTTTTAAATGACTGTGTTTGGATGTTCTAAATTTGCCAGTTATATAGAGTTTAGTTATGGGAAAGGCAGTATGAAACTGTTTTGCTTTTTATGTGTGTTGCACGGTTTGTGATGTCCAAAGATGATTTCTTGTGTACTGAATGTTATTTGAGTGTTTAGAAGTATCTGACAGTTAAACTTAGCTTTTGTTACTGTAAACAAGCAGACTTTGTGAGAGTTAAAGTGAGGTCAGGAAACTGTACTGTATGGCATGCTGGGCGGGAAATTGTCAGTTTGAAATTTAAGAAGTGAAGCTTTCTTACTTAGCTCATGACATCATGCATTCTATGCATGCAGATCAGATTACATTTCCACAACCTCATGCACCATGTTTAGCATCTCTTGGCAGGTGATAAAATCACCACTTCTGCCTATAATCCCAGAGGGCACAGTGTACCAGCTGCCAGGGTAATGCTACCTGATGTTGAGTGCCCAGGTAGTGCAGGGGCTGCAGAGGCAATACTGCCAGGTTAGGTCTTAGTTGTGCTGTGTGCCAGTGCAGAAAGCCATTGGAGGGGTAGCAGGCTGAACTGCACTAGATGTTCTACCTCCCTTTTCTGGAAATCATTTTATCAGTTGTCAGAAATGGATGACATGAGAATGTTGTGACCACACATATAAAAATAAAAAAAATAGTTTACTGGTGGGGAAAGAGACAAACAAAAAGAAAGAAAGAAAGAAAGAAAGAAAGAAAGAAAGAAAGAAAGAAAGAAAGAAAAAAGATAATTAGAACCAGCATATGTCACATACAATAAATTACTATGATATAAATATCATTTTACTTTTATATTATATGTTTTAGAAACCACGATGTAGGACTGATAACGGTTCCTACTAATCTTTGCAATATCCACATATTGCACATATGCTTTTAAAAATAATACAGATTAAGGTAACAACATGGCATTTATGCCAATTTTGATGAAATTAATATTTAATATTTTTTTATGTTATTGTGGGATTTGAACACACAATATCTGAATAATACACTATTATAACTGACTCCTACAATTCCATTGTCTTACAGACTGAAACAAGCATGGTTGATTTTACAGTTAACATATGCATGCATAATTTGCTGCTAATGTATAGAGAAGAGCAATATTTTTCATACAATACTAATTATTTATGCTGTATGCATAGCTCTTGCTTCTCTTTGCCTTTCTATATGTTCAACATGGGCTTTTCTGTTCTCTGTAATCTCCTGAGCAGTTGTAAAACAACAGAGGAGAGAAGAAACAAAGAGCATTATGCATACCAGTCTTATGCATACCAGTCTTATGCATACCAGTCTTGCCTATTGCCAGCTTTGAGTATAATTTGAAGTACTTTTATCTGTATACTTACACAGCTGTGGGATGTCAGCAGTCCTAAACCCATCAAGCCACTGGTTGAGATTTGCTTGCTTGCGCCTTTTCAGGTCATTTAAGTGGTGCTGCATTGATCTCCTGCATGTGAAATGCCAGTCACACTGGAGACAGATACCGAGGCTATTCCAAGCCTCTGGTTTATATTGAGACTTTGTACAATCCCCCTGCAATAGCCTACAGCTCTGATGCTTTACAAGAAGCCCAGTGACTATTCTGGACTCCTCCATGCCCCATTTTTGAGCTCTAAATTGGGTACCTTCCTTTCTTGCTCCTACCATGTCCACACAGGTCATACAGCAACAGTTAAATTGTTTTCCTGCCAATTCATGATATCACATTTAATAGTCAGTGTGCAATCCACCACAACCATACCAACCACATCTGCATCGTGTTAAGTTGAGAGAAACAATGTCAAAAAGTGTGGAAGGCAGTTTATGGATTAGGAAGGGTAATGTGACATATGGGTAGGATACTGCTGTACCTGTCAGATGTGTTAACTTTGCAGAAATGTATTGGAGTGTATACATTTTATGACCTGATATACTTTTTGAGTGGGTTTGCACACACATAAAAATAATCTGCACAAGGTGGGATTCAAACCTATGTAAAATACACAATACATAGTCTTCCACATAGGTGCTTTTACCTCATTGCGATAGAGGCAATGTTTGGAAGAGATGTTCATTAATTAAATAGACATTTAAGAGTGAGTGGTTAACCATGAATGCATGTGAACTGACAAGGTACTGGTATATGCATTCATGTGCATATAATTATCACTGAAATCCCAGGGTAGAAAAGAAACATTTAAGTACAGTAACATAACTGTCACAATACCCTCAGTCACACATATAATTCATGCAATACGCACTGCTATACATAGTCAGTTTTATGTATAATTATATTTATATTGTTAATTGTAATATTAATTATAGTGGAACAGCATTAATAAAATTTGGAGTTTGCTGGACTGGAACCTTGGCATTCTTGTACTGTGGTTGTGAACTTAATCATTTTTCACAGGGAAAGCTGAACAACAGGTATTCTTTATACAGTCATCACTGTGGATACTGATCATTGCAGCTGAGAGCATGTTTGTTATACATGCTCATTAGTTATATATACACATTAAAGTTTGCATGATTAACCATGCATGTGTGTGACATGAAAGTGCAGAAAATAAATATTAAATTGTAGAACCATGATTGTACTGATAACCAGAGTTAGACATAGAATATATATATATATATATATATATATATATATATATATATATATATATATATATATATGATATCATGTGTGTGCAAAAAAAAATCCACCAGCTATACATAGTTATTGTTGTGTATAATTATTTTTATATTGTTCATTTTTAAAAAAAAATAAATGGACCAGCATTAATAAAACTTGGAGTTTGCTGGATTAGAACTGTTGTTCACCAGTATTATGGCCATTACCTGACCCGTTTCCACAGGGAGAGTTAGGACACAAGTGTATTCTTTACACTCAATACTCTGTATGAGAATTGACTGCCATGCAACGCCACTTAGTGTGTTTGCATGACGGAAGACCACACATGTTACAATGTATCTTTTGGAAATTGACAAGTCTGGAGGTGGTGTGGAATCATGTTAACCACCTCACAATGATGCTTAGTGTGTTTGCAGGATGGAAAGCACAATATGTAACAATGTATCTTTTTTTTTAAATTGACAGTGTCTGCTTATTCTGTACAGGTGTTGTGGAAACTTGCTGAGTGCCATGCAACACTGCTTACTATGTTTGCTTGATGGAAGGCAACATTTTTAAAAATGTATCTTTTTAGAAACTGACAATGTCTGCTTGTTGTGTGTGGCATTATACCATGTTTGTGCAAAGGTGAGTAACATGCAAATGAGACAAGCAAAGTGTTAAACACACTCTTAGTTTACAGCTGTAATGTATGCTGTCCTCATCACAGGAGCAACTTCCAGTAATTTTAATTTATTTATACATAAAATGGTATATGAGCTAAGCCACCCATAATGCAAATATTAGTATTAAAATAAAGGAAACATAAACAACATTATGAAATTTTAATACGCCTTGCATAATTTTACACAACTCTGGATTTGAACTATCATACTCATTAAATTAACAAACACACTAGGAGTTTATTATCTGTCTTTGCCACAGAAACAACTTTGTAGCAGGCGAGCGAATAATTGTACATACAAGCAAATTCCAATTCCTCTACAGTATTAACAAGACATATAAGCATGTACACTCTCAGTTGCTTGTACATGTGTTGCTTACAGATTTATTGCAATGTGTGATCACACAACCAGTTATGAGTATTGTTTGCAGAAATGCAGCTTGGTATTCTATTTGTTTTGTGTTCATTCTTTGCTTATCTGTGCTGTACTCAAAGACATGCAATATATAGATGATTTTGTATTGTCATTTAAATGTATGATAAAGTATCATGACATTAAGAAACAGTTTTCAGCAAAGCCAGGAGAGTTTGGCTATTAGTGAACAAAATTGAGAACTGCGTGATGTTCAATTCCATTTAAAAGATTGCTACAGTTACTTTTACACTTTGTAAGTATCCTGAGTGGCACACCCAGTGCAGGTGAGGTAGTCTGAATTGCTGGTGTGTCTTCCATCTCCCTTGCACTAATCATTCACAATTGCAAAAAAATTAGCAGCAAATACTAATGTAGTGCCCACAGTATGTTTAGACCTGCTACACGAAATCAAAAATATGGGATTCAGCAATTCTAATGAGTTCACACCTTGTTTGCATCTTCACTGTGCTCAGAGGTCTGAATGTACACTATAAAAGGGCAACTGTACAGCTAGGAAACCCAAAGGTTTGAAGACTAGTGTTTTTGCAAAACATAAAATATTGCTATTCCTTTTGATTTATCTGTAGAAGAGGTTTCGGATCTTGTTAAGTTATGATTGTAATTTTTCAAATACATTCTAGATTTGTTAACATGTTAAAATAAAAGTTTTATATAGATGCATTAGAAAATGGAAATGTATATGTATGCACTTTTTATAGTTCACTGCTGGCAAGGCATTTTGGGCAGGCATTCTTTCTCAGATAGCCTATTAACTTTCATCAGTGTAATTGTTAAAACTGGGTTATCTTACAATTTTCTTATATTATTTCAGGGAAATATAATGCACTACATTGTCAATGACACAGAGGTGCTATGCTGCTAAGATTCCCCATGCACCTCCAGGGGAGTGACAAGCAGAGTCAGAGTTGACTGACAATCATATAAAATTGATTCTACTGTTTAAAATGTGTGCACATGTTGTAATAAATTTGTTGAAAGCAAATATAACAACTGAATTATGCGGTATTCCTTGGTTTGTTCAAACTTTTCATTTGCCTGTTTTTTTTTTCTTTTTTTTTTTGGGGGGGGGGGGTGTGAGGAAGCCAAGTACCATTGTATGTTGCCACAATAAAAGCTCTGTGTACGTTTAAAGAGGACTGGTTTTGAAATGTTGTAGTAATTCTGTTATTTCCATGGCAAACAATACATTACTGAAGTGGTAATCTTTTTTTGGACCAAATGTTGTTTTCTGGTACAACCACATGAACTTCAATTTTAAAAACTGAAATGTGTGTCATATATATGTATGTATGTATATATATATATATATATATATATATATATATATATATATATATATATACATCATATAGTATATTTGTGTGTGTGTGTGTGTGTGTGTGTGTGTGTGTGTGTGTGTGTGTGTATGAGCAAGAATGTAATTATGTGATATTTCATCTCTGTTTTCTGGCATCAAGTGTATAAATCCATGTAAAACCCCTTTCAGTGACCTTTAAATCAATATGATAAAGCAGGGATTCAGGTGCCACAGTACCTTTCTACTTGGGAACAGACATGGGGCTATGGCTAACAGAATGCAGATTTGGAACCAGACAGTCAAGGATGTGAATGCTGTGGAGGGGGGTGGTGAATCAGGGCTTATGATCAGGTGCATCATAGGGCCACATATGATTTCATCTGCCCCCCCAGGACAGCAGCTGCAGTTGCTCATGAACAGCTGGCTATGCAGGGGGATGCTGCTACAGATCCCCCACTGACAACAAATGAAGAGTTCCTCTTCACTGTCAGAGATCCGAAGAACTCAGGGGAAACTGCACACCAACATATGACTGATGTCAGTGCAGGTGTTTCTGGGGAAAATATTATGTGCTAGGAGGAGGTTTCAGGTAACCTTACATATGTCAAGTTGTAAGATTTGGTTCATTTTAACTCATTACACATGTACTTTGGGTGGACGTGTCAGCCAAGTTGCAGTTAAAATTATTGTTAATGGACATATAGGCAAATATTGTGTAATCACTATCCAACTGTGTTATTGCAGTTTTGATAATTGCATCCCTGCCTTGCTTCATTTCCTGATAGAATATCCTCCCTACCAAGTGTAGAGTCATCTGCACATGAGAAGGAAAACATTTTTATTTCATTATTGATGAGAAAACTTGTAAGACAGATGCATTTATCTGTATGTCTGATGTGGATGTAATGAGTGTTGTGTGTATTGCTGCACCATCTGCGATAATGTGACCAGTGTTAGTTTCTTATCATAAAAAATTGTTTTAAATATTTATTGTAGGTATTAATTTCTTTTATATATTTGCTGTTTATTATCAAAGTTGCTCCTGACAGTGGAAGTATAGGAAAATTAGCACCTGATGTCAGAGCATCGGCAGACTCTGATGATGATGTTTGCCAAACACAGGCACAGTTGAGAGGTGCAAAGACTGGATCTGACACTGAGGTTGACATTCAGCCATCCCCTGTATTTCCATCAGACACAGCTTCTAGACCTATACATACCTATTCCAGTGAGCCCTCAGATATTGGACAGGTGGAGGGTGACACACTTGATCAGGGTATTGTGTTTACTGTGGCTTCACTGCCAGTTGACTCCAGCCATAGCCAAAGTGTGGGCAATGTGCCACACTGGAAGGTTGTTAATGGTGCTCAGAGAAGGCTTGCTGTCCACCCTCCACCATATTCTGACATGTCTTTACATGCCACTCAGTGAGTGTATGTTTAGGGCCATTATGGAGGTTCAGGCACATTCCACTAGGGCCTCTAAGCATATGCTTAGGTTTGTATATGTGATACAGGCTGACACGCATGAATG
Organism: Protopterus annectens; assembly: GCF_019279795.1. Classification (NCBI taxonomy): domain Eukaryota; kingdom Metazoa; phylum Chordata; order Ceratodontiformes; family Protopteridae; genus Protopterus; species Protopterus annectens. The sequence goes on along the minus strand of NC_056731.1, from coordinate 1,054,651,596 downwards.
ACTCTACCACTTGGCGAATTAAATGGATTGGATGAATGAACTGATGGAATGGACAGTGTCTGTGATGGAACATCTGCTGGGAAGGGGTCAGCATCCATGTGGACATAGGTCAGCAGCATTGTCTGATGTTAGCCAAAGTGGCTGTGCCTGATCACGCTCCTGTAGTTCATTATTTCCACTGCTCAAACAGTGATTGAGGTGTCCACATCCAGACATGGTAAGCCATGGGGTCATGGTCCTGTGTGTTCTCATGAGCAGAGCTCATCCAGCAGATATCAGTCACATTCATATAGCAGCAGCACATCTGACCATGGGCATGGAAGACCCAGTGCAACTCCTGGCAGAGCCAGTTCTTGGTATCAGGAGAGATGATTATGAGCTGCTACCTCTACCATGCACATCTCACACCTGTCTGACATGCCAGTACATAGAGCTACTAGAGAACTTGGCCATGTTTTTACAGGTGCTCACACACACATTTCAACTTGACTGCCTAGACAGACAGACACACACACACATAACAGTCAGATGGGTCATTCATTAGACTTGCAGCTCATTCTGTCACAGTGGCCATTTGATACTTTATCCAACTTTCTGCCTGCCTATGTCTAACTCACATGCTCTCACTACCTTTAGTGTCAGTCTAGGTCTCCTACCCCCCCCCCCCCGCCGCAAACTACACCCTGTGCAAATGATGATAACTGTGCCATATCTCTGATTTTCTGTCTTTTGAATTCAGGGATACATAAATCTTTTGTCTTATGCCCAGGGTGCATAGCTGATGGAGTGCTTATTATATAAGTGTCTGCGGTGTTCGTTTGAATATTGTACTGCTTTCTTACATGCTTTTGCAATGTGTGTACCTTTGATGCCTGAGGCCTATTGGTTGACAGTGAACACATCAATTGACATAAGTTAGCACTGTCAAATATTGATGTTGTTGATGCAAAAATCAACCACCTTCTAGTTGCATTAGCAAGTAACATTATGCAAGGCTCTGTCATTCATTTGTAATATTAGACATTAATTTTCTTATTCTAGTTTCAACACTTTCCTTGATAGTCCAGCAGTTACAAGTGGTTTAAATCAGGGCTGACTCTGTGTGATGCTAGCAGTACATAGTCATTACATTGATAAGTCAATGTTGTGAGTATTGCCTGGCATCAATGTTACTGTATGTATGTGCATAGTATGACTGTTTTACCCCCTTAGGTGGTGAGCATGTGTGCTATCTGTTGCCTCTTGGCCAGGGCAAGGGCATATTGTACATGCCTATGTCTACCTACTCCCACAGTATCTGGTGGTACCTTCTCTGCCTTTTGCTTGCTTATGGCTGCTGTGACCTTGCTAGTGGTGGTGGGATGTGTGCTCCTTCCTGTTTCTGATCCTGCTGAAGTAGTTTTCTCAGGATGATATTGTGAAGGATAGCACAAACAGTGAAAATTTCAACACAAGTATGGGTCTTGTACTGCAGGGCTCTCCCTGATATATCTAGGCATTGGAACTGTAACTTCAGCAGCCCAAGCACATGCTTTATGATATTTCTTGTTTGAATGTATGCCTCATTATAGCATTCTTCAGTGGGTGAGTATGCATTTCTGATGGGTGTCATCAGCCACGGCTTGAGTGCTTACCCTGTATCCCCCAGTGAATAACCTTGTGTGATATTTCCACCTAGAAAACTTCTGATACAGTTGAGAGCTGTGCCAGATATGGAAGTCATGGCAACTGCCAGTGTTGCAAGTACGCATATTCCGGATGATTCCCTTAGCTTTAGACATGACCTGCCAGTTAATTTAGTGGAAACCTTTCTATTTATGTACACCCTTCCCTTTTCCCAGGGTGATACTTTGATTTCAATGTCCATGCAGTTGCAGTCTATGCACCCAACACTTCTGGGAAGTGTGCTATGGAGTAGAAATCCTGCATAGTTGTAGCTCTGTCCTCAGGTGTATGGGAAAAATGTGCATAGCATTCAGGAATTGATGTAGGATCCTGAATGCTGATGCCTGTGATATCCCCAACGTCCCCTGTTGGTTTCTGGAAGGTTTCTATAGCTAATATTCTAAGTTCTACACATACTTCCTACACATATTTAGTCTCCGCAGATATTGGTTCCTCTCGGTTTGCTCTTGCTCTCAGTTGAGGACAAAAGAGGTTGCTGAGTTCCTGTAGTGTGTCTCTATCCACTCTGCAGTGCTCTACAATTTCCACCTCATATAGACCATGAAATGTTAAACGGGGTCTAACCACCTTCTCCCTCTTGGCCGAGATCTATTAGCAGCAGCAGCAGCAACATAGACTTGAGCCTGTTGCACATACACATCTATAAGAGCAACAGCAGCCCCTAACATTGTTTGTGTGTTGAGTAGTTTTCTATGGCTCTGTTCCAATAGGTTTTGGAATTCACAGGCAAATCCTGTACTGGGTCTACCCAGTTGCTTTATAGCTTGTTGAATAGCCTCTCTGTCTTGGATTGGTTGATTAGCATACAGTTCAGCCATTTATGCATTAATTAGCATGCATTGATGTTTATTGTATTTGTGCGTTCTGGAAAGAAAACCAAAAAAAAAAAAAAAAAAAAAAAAAAAACAAATACCTCACTTACAACAATTTCTGTTTCTTCCTTGGCTAAAAGTAGGAAATACCTTATTCCTGTATAAAGCCACATGTTTTCTCTTTTATGAAGACTACTACTACTTGGAATTCTTTGAAATACTGCAGTTACGTGGCACAAAAAGTGACACTGTCATTATTGTACAGCTTGAAAAATTTGAAGAATTAATACAAGAAAATGGACGATGATTTGTCAATGAAGAATACTGGAACTTAGAGAAACTGACAAAATTCAAGCTCATGACATTATTTTCTCTATATCTTCAGATTAATGGGCCAGTGGAATGCATTGTACAGGCAGTGAATATTCTAATTTTTTTGGAATGTTGCTTATTCATTCTTGAGACCAGTATAACTTTTTAGGTCTTCTTCACTATGCTAACCCTTTATTCCTGTACCAGGTTCACCATGAACAGGATTACTGTCTGCCCGTCGATTATTGTGGCATGCCTAATAAATGCAATGCAGCACAAAATGTATTTTCCAAGGAAACTGTACCCCTTCCTCCTCATGATGTGAAGAATCTGTCATAATAATCCCCATTTCTCAAATTGCTATCTCAGAATTTACTCAGACAGAAACATGGGAATACATATTATCCCTTTTAATGAGTTGGTATGACAGTGGCATAGATTGCTGTCTTGTTGGAACATAGGCTAAAATTCTTGAATAAGCTTGTAAGGGCCCCAGGCCGAACAGCCTTGTAACTTCTTATAATCCTATGATCCTATGACATTGGAGGTAGTATATATAGTAGAGTTTCCATAACGGATGTTGTCATACTAGATTAGTTTTTCAGAAATATCCTGAGGTCATATGAGATGTCAGGAACATGAGATCTGCAGGTCTGACATTAGGAAGTATAACTTTGACAAAGCAATTTAGACCATTACAATCACTAGGCTTGTTTCCATCTTAGTTATTATAGGTCACCATCTTGGATTGGAAGTTACCTTCTTCCATTACAATACTCATGGAAGATTTTAAACAGACTGCTCATGGACTAGTGCAAAATAATCAATACAAATGAAAGTTTTACTTTAGCAAAACAGAAGAGTATTCTATTTTGTGAAAAGAAGAATGCAGATAGGGGTCAAGATTTTCTGAGAGTAATCAGGACATGTAAGACATAATGACTGGGTCTTCAGGTTTAACAAAATCATACTTGGTGCATGGCCATGGACCCATTTGCATGTTTGTTATAGAAGTAGAAAATGTCTAGAAAATTTCAAAATATAACCTATGAAACCATCATTCTTGGTGACATAAATGTTGACTGGACCAAAATTACAACTATAGCTCCTACTCTTTCCATCAACCTTCATGGCTTCCACCAATTCATCACCTCCCCTACTCACACTAACAAAAATTCCACTACTGGCCCCACCCTAGACTGGATTCTCACGTCAGATCCCAACCTCTATCACAACCCTGTGACAATTCCAAACCCTTTAAGTGACCATTTACCTACCTATATCATATCTATATCCAATGATACTCTCTACAACCACCCAAAGACTACCTATAAAGAGATTACTGTAAACCTACCAAAATCAATCCAGGTTCTTTTAATTCTAAACTGTCCAGTATAAACCAGTCCTTCCATCATCATCTCAGTCTCAAGTTGTTAATTCATTCAGTCAGATCTTCCTTGGCATATTAAATTCACTGGCACCTATCAGAAAAATCAGGATAAAATCTAACTTTTTCCCTTGGTTCGCCAAATATACCCACACCATTATGCAAAAAACAGATAGTGTCTGGAAAGCCTGTGTCAAACACAAATCCCCTTCCCTACTTAAAAAATATGAAGAACTCAAAAACATTTCAAAAATACTAGTTAACAATGATAAGACAAATTTCTTCTGTTCCACCCAGTCAAACCTGCAGAATAATCCACAAAAAAAAAATTCTGACTACCATTAATAAATGTCTTTATCCTAGCAACCCATCCATACCCAACCCCTTCCTCCACAACACTGCAATGGAAACAGCTACTCTCTTAAGCAACTACTTCATAGATACAATCCAAAAGCTAACTCAGAATAACACTTCATTCAACCCTCCTTCATCTTATAACATAACATCTTCCAATTGCTTCCCATTTAAACCAGTTCCCACCTCTTACATCAAATCTCTCTTGCTCAATCTCAATCACTGCTACCCCTCTGCTGATAAACTACCTTCTTACTTTCTCAAACTTGCTGCAGAGTCTATTGCCTATCCACTATCCATACTCATAAATAGAACCATTACAGAGGCCTGCGTCCCTGACATATGGAAATCCTTCTAAATAATTCCACTACATAAGGGTGGCAAATGCACAGACATTTCTAACTACAGACCCATTGACATTTTGTCCCCATATCCAAAATTCTGGAGAAATGCATACATAGTTATTCAAACATTTGCTAGAAAATAACCTGCTAACCACCACCTAATATGGCTTCAAACCCCAACACAGCACTTCCTCTGCATTACTTTCTTTCACTTAAACAGTAGTTGAGGCTCATGATAACAACATGCTCATTTCCTGCTTATTCCTTGATCTCTCAAAGGCTTTTTATACTGTTTCTCACTCTAAACTTCTAAATATACTCTTAGACCTTAACCTCCCCAGCTCCTCAGTAAACTGAGTCTCCAGCTACCTCTCCAATAGGCAACAATCTGTCCGTTGGCAAGCTTTTCACTCCCCCTTCATTCCAGTCAACACTGGATTTCCTCAAGGATCAATCCTTGGCCCCCTTGTATTTAATATCTTCACAAACAAACTAAACTCTGCTTGCAAACTCTCTACTCTGTCACAATATGCCTATGATTCCACACTTATGTCCATTGCCCGTAGTATTACTGACCTTTTAAAACTTATTCTGGATACCTTCTCAGTTATAGAAATAAGAATCTCTGCTA